>NW_027307760.1:0-37500 GCF_047496885.1 Scyliorhinus torazame | reverse complement strand
GAATGGTTGATGGGATCCATCCATCCATCCATCCATCCATCCATCCATCCATCCATCCATCCAACCATCCAGTCCTGGGAATGGTTGATGGGATCCATCCATCCATCCATCCATCCATCCATCCATCCATCCATCCATGCATCCATCCATCCATCCAGTCCTGGGAATGGTTGATGGGATCCATCCATCCATCCATCCATCCATCCATCCATCCATCCATCCAGTCCTGGGAATGGTTGATGGGATCCATCCATCCATCCATCCATCCATCCATCCATCCATCCATCCATCCATCCATCCATCCATCCATCCAGTCCTGGGAATGGTTGATGGGATCCATCCATCCATCCATCCATCCAGCCATCCATCCATCCATCCATCCATCCATCCAGTCCTGGGAATGGTTGATGGGATCCATCCATCCATCCATCCATCCATCCATCCATCCATCCATCCAGTCCTGGGAATGGTTGATGGGATCCATCCATCCATCCATCCATCCATCCATCCATCCATCCATCCATCCATCCATCCATCCAGTCCTGGGAATGGTTGATGGGATCCATCCATCCATCCATCCATCCATCCATCCATCCATCCATCCATCCATCCATCCATCCATCCGTCCATCCAGTCCTGGGAATGGTTGATGGGATCCATCCATCCATCCATCCATCCATCCATCCATCCATCCTTCCATCCATCCATCCATCCATCCATCCATCCATCCATCCATCCATCCATCCAGTCCTGGGAATGGTTGATGGGATCCATCCATCCATCCATCCATCCATCCATCCATCCATCCAGTCCTGGGAATGGATGATGGGATCCATCCATCCATCCATCCATCCATCCATCCATCCATCCATCCATCCATCCATCCAGTCCTGGGAATGGATGATGGGATCCTTCCATCCATCCATCCATCCATCCATCCATCCATCCATCCATCCATCCATCCAGTCCTGGGAATGGTTGATGGGATCCATCCATCCATCCATCCATCCATCCATCCATCCAGTCCTGGGAATGGTTGATGGGATCCATCCATCCATCCATCCATCCATCCGTCCATCCATCCATCCATCCATCCATCCATCCATCCATCCATCCAGTCCTGGGAATGGTTGATGGGATCCATCCATCCATCCATCCATCCATCCGTCCATCCATCCATCCATCCATCCAGTCCTGGGAATGGTTGATGGGATCCATCCATCCATCCATCCATCCATCCATCCATCCATCCATCCATCCAGTCCTGGGAATGGTTGATGGGATCCATCCATCCATCCATCCATCCATCCATCCATCCATCCATCCAGTCCGGGGAATGGTTGATGGGATCCATCCATCCATCCATCCATCCATCCATCGATCCATCCATCCATCCATCCATCCATCCATCCATCCATCCATCCATCCATCCATCCATCCATCCATCCATCCATCCAGTCCTGGGAATGGTTGATGGGATCCATCCATCCATCCATCCATCCATCCATCCATCAATCCATCCAGTCCTGGGAATGCTTGATGGGATCCTTCCATCCATCCATCCATCCATCCATCCATCCATCCATCCATGCATCCATCCATCCATCCAGTCCTGGGAATGGTTGATGGGATCCATCCATCCATCCATCCATCCATCCATCCATCCATCCATCCAGTCCTGGGAATGGTTGATGGGATCCATCCATCCATCCATCCATCCATCCATCCATCCATCCATCCATCCATCCATCCATCCATCCATCCATCCATCCAGTCCTGGGAATGGTTGATGGGATCCATCCATCCATCCATCCATCCAGCCATCCATCCATCCATCCATCCATCCATCCAGTCCTGGGAATGGTTGATGGGATCCATCCATCCATCCATCCATCCATCCATCCATCCATCCATCCAGTCCTGGGAATGGTTGATGGGATCCATCCATCCATCCATCCATCCATCCATCCATCCATCCATCCATCCATCCATCCATCCAGTCCTGGGAATGGTTGATGGGATCCATCCATCCATCCATCCATCCATCCATCCATCCATCCATCCATCCATCCATCCATCCGTCCATCCAGTCCTGGGAATGGTTGATGGGATCCATCCATCCATCCATCCATCCATCCATCCATCCATCCTTCCATCCATCCATCCATCCATCCATCCATCCATCCATCCATCCATCCATCCAGTCCTGGGAATGGTTGATGGGATCCATCCATCCATCCATCCATCCATCCATCCATCCATCCATCCAGTCCTGGGAATGGATGATGGGATCCATCCATCCATCCATCCATCCATCCATCCATCCATCCATCCATCCATCCATCCATCCAGTCCTGGGAATGGATGATGGGATCCTTCCATCCATCCATTCTTCCATCCATCCATCCATCCATCCATCCATCCATCCATCCATCCATCCAGTCCTGGGAATGGTTGATGGGATCCATCCATCCATCCATCCATCCATCCATCCATCCAGTCCTGGGAATGGTTGATGGGATCCATCCATCCATCCATCCATCCATCCGTCCATCCATCCATCCATCCATCCATCCATCCATCCATCCATCCAGTCCTGGGAATGGTTGATGGGATCCATCCATCCATCCATCCATCCATCCGTCCATCCATCCATCCATCCATCCAGTCCTGGGAATGGTTGATGGGATCCATCCATCCATCCATCCATCCATCCATCCATCCATCCAGTCCTGGGAATGGTTGATGGGATCCATCCATCCATCCATCCATCCATCCATCCATCCATCCATCCAGTCCGGGGAATGGTTGATGGGATCCATCCATCCATCCATCCATCCATCCATCCATCCATCCATCCATCCATCCATCCATCCATCCATCCATCCATCCATCCATCCATCCATCCAGTCCTGGGAATGGTTTATGGGATCCATCCATCCATCCATCCATCCATCCATCCATCCAGTCCTGGGAATGGTTGATGGGATCCATCCATCCATCCATCCATCCATCCATCCATCCATCCATCCATCCATCCATCCATCCAGTCCTGGGAATGGTTGATGGGATCCATCCATCCATCCATCCATCCATCCATCCATCCAGTCCTGGGAATGGTTGATGGGATCCATCCATCCATCCATCCACCCATCCATCCATCCATCCATCCATCCAGTCCTGGGAATGGTTGATGGGATCCATCCATCCATCCATCCATCCATCCATCCATCCATCCATCCATCCATCCATCCAGTCCTGGGAATGGTTGATGGGATCCATCCATCCATCCATCCATCCATCCATCCATCCATCCATCCAGTCCTGGGAATGGTTGATGGGATCCATCCATCCATCCATCCATCCATCCATCCATCCATCCAGTCCTGGGAATGGTTGATGGGATCCATCCATCCATCCATCCATCCATCCAGTCCTGGGAATGGTTGATGGCATCCATCCATCCATCCATCCATCCATCCTTCCATCCATCCATCCATCCATCCAGTCCTGGGAATGGTTGATGGGATCCATCCATCCATCCATCCATCCATCCATCCATCCATCCATCCATCCAACCATCCAGTCCTGGGAATGGTTGATGGGATCCATCCATCCATCCATCCATCCATCCATCCATCCATCCATCCATGCATCCATCCATCCATCCAGTCCTGGGAATGGTTGATGGGATCCATCCATCCATCCATCCATCCATCCATCCATCCATCCAGTCCTGGGAATGGTTGATGGGATCCATCCATCCATCCATCCATCCATCCATCCATCCATCCATCCATCCATCCATCCATCCATCCATCCATCCATCCATCCAGTCCTGGGAATGGTTGATGGGATCCATCCATCCATCCATCCATCCAGCCATCCATCCATCCATCCATCCATCCATCCAGTCCTGGGAATGGTTGATGGGATCCATCCATCCATCCATCCATCCATCCATCCATCCATCCATCCAGTCCTGGGAATGGTTGATGGGATCCATCCATCCATCCATCCATCCATCCATCCATCCATCCATCCATCCATCCATCCATCCAGTCCTGGGAATGGTTGATGGGATCCATCCATCCATCCATCCATCCATCCATCCATCCATCCATCCATCCATCCATCCATCCATCCGTCCATCCAGTCCTGGGAATGGTTGATGGGATCCATCCATCCATCCATCCATCCATCCATCCATCCATCCTTCCATCCATCCATCCATCCATCCATCCATCCATCCATCCATCCATCCAGTCCTGGGAATGGTTGATGGGATCCATCCATCCATCCATCCATCCATCCATCCATCCATCCATCCAGTCCTGGGAATGGATGATGGGATCCATCCATCCATCCATCCATCCATCCATCCATCCATCCATCCATCCATCCATCCAGTCCTGGGAATGGATGATGGGATCCTTCCATCCATCCATCCATCCATCCATCCATCCATCCATCCATCCATCCAGTCCTGGGAATGGTTGATGGGATCCATCCATCCATCCATCCATCCATCCATCCATCCAGTCCTGGGAATGGTTGATGGGATCCATCCATCCATCCATCCATCCATCCGTCCATCCATCCATCCATCCATCCATCCATCCATCCATCCATCCAGTCCTGGGAATGGTTGATGGGATCCATCCATCCATCCATCCATCCATCCGTCCATCCATCCATCCATCCATCCAGTCCTGGGAATGGTTGATGGGATCCATCCATCCATCCATCCATCCATCCATCCATCCATCCATCCAGTCCTGGGAATGGTTGATGGGATCCATCCATCCATCCATCCATCCATCCATCCATCCATCCATCCAGTCCGGGGAATGGTTGATGGGATCCATCCATCCATCCATCCATCGATCCATCCATCCATCCATCCATCCATCCATCCATCCATCCATCCATCCATCCATCCATCCATCCATCCAGTCCTGGGAATGGTTGATGGGATCCATCCATCCATCCATCCATCCATCCATCCATCAATCCATCCAGTCCTGGGAATGCTTGATGGGATCCTTCCATCCATCCATCCATCCATCCATCCATCCATCCATCCAGTCCTGGGAATGGTTGATGGGATCCATCCATCCATCCATCCATCCAGCCATCCATCCATCCATCCATCCATCCATCCAGTCCTGGGAATGGTTGATGGGATCCATCCATCCATCCATCCATCCATCCATCCATCCATCCATCCAGTCCTGGGAATGGTTGATGGGATCCATCCATCCATCCATCCATCCATCCATCCATCCATCCATCCATCCATCCAGTCCTGGGAATGGTTGATGGGATCCATCCATCCATCCATCCATCCAGCCATCCATCCATCCATCCATCCATCCATCCAGTCCTGGGAATGGTTGATGGGATCCATCCATCCATCCATCCATCCATCCATCCATCCATCCATCCAGTCCTGGGAATGGTTGATGGGATCCATCCATCCATCCATCCATCCATCCATCCATCCATCCATCCATCCATCCATCCAGTCCTGGGAATGGTTGATGGGATCCATCCATCCATCCATCCATCCATCCATCCATCCATCCATCCATCCATCCATCCATCCGTCCATCCAGTCCTGGGAATGGTTGATGGGATCCATCCATCCATCCATCCATCCATCCATCCATCCATCCATCCTTCCATCCATCCATCCATCCATCCATCCATCCATCCATCCATCCATCCATCCAGTCCTGGGAATGGTTGATGGGATCCATCCATCCATCCATCCATCCATCCATCCATCCATCCATCCAGTCCTGGGAATGGATGATGGGATCCATCCATCCATCCATCCATCCATCCATCCATCCATCCATCCATCCATCCATCCATCCAGTCCTGGGAATGGATGATGGGATCCTTCCATCCATCCATCCATCCATCCATCCATCCATCCATCCATCCATCCATCCATCCATCCATCCAGTCCTGGGAATGGTTGATGGGATCCATCCATCCATCCATCCATCCATCCATCCATCCAGTCCTGGGAATGGTTGATGGGATCCATCCATCCATCCATCCATCCATCCGTCCATCCATCCATCCATCCATCCATCCATCCATCCATCCATCCAGTCCTGGGAATGGTTGATGGGATCCATCCATCCATCCATCCATCCATCCGTCCATCCATCCATCCATCCATCCAGTCCTGGGAATGGTTGATGGGATCCATCCATCCATCCATCCATCCATCCATCCATCCATCCAGTCCTGGGAATGGTTGATGGGATCCATCCATCCATCCATCCATCCATCCATCCATCCATCCATCCAGTCCGGGGAATGGTTGATGGGATCCATCCATCCATCCATCCATCCATCCATCCATCCATCCATCCATCCATCCATCCATCCATCCATCCATCCATCCATCCATCCATCCATCCATCCAGTCCTGGGAATGGTTTATGGGATCCATCCATCCATCCATCCATCCATCCATCCATCCAGTCCTGGGAATGGTTGATGGGATCCATCCATCCATCCATCCATCCATCCATCCATCCATCCATCCATCCAGTCCTGGGAATGGTTGATGGGATCCATCCATCCATCCATCCATCCATCCATCCATCCATCCAGTCCTGGGAATGGTTGATGGGATCCATCCATCCATCCATCCACCCATCCATCCATCCATCCATCCATCCAGTCCTGGGAATGGTTGATGGGATCCATCCATCCATCCATCCATCCATCCATCCATCCATCCATCCATCCATCCATCCATCCAGTCCTGGGAATGGTTGATGGGATCCATCCATCCATCCATCCATCCATCCATCCATCCATCCATCCATCCAGTCCTGGGAATGGTTGATGGGATCCATCCATCCATCCATCCATCCATCCATCCATCCATCCAGTCCTGGGAATGGTTGATGGGATCCATCCATCCATCCATCCATCCATCCAGTCCTGGGAATGGTTGATGGCATCCATCCATCCATCCATCCATCCATCCTTCCATCCATCCATCCATCCATCCAGTCCTGGGAATGGTTGATGGGATCCATCCATCCATCCATCCATCCATCCATCCATCCATCCATCCATCCAACCATCCAGTCCTGGGAATGGTTGATGGGATCCATCCATCCATCCATCCATCCATCCATCCATCCATCCATCCATGCATCCATCCATCCATCCAGTCCTGGGAATGGTTGATGGGATCCATCCATCCATCCATCCATCCATCCATCCATCCATCCATCCAGTCCTGGGAATGGTTGATGGGATCCATCCATCCATCCATCCATCCATCCATCCATCCATCCATCCATCCATCCATCCATCCATCCATCCATCCATCCAGTCCTGGGAATGGTTGATGGGATCCATCCATCCATCCATCCATCCAGCCATCCATCCATCCATCCATCCATCCATCCAGTCCTGGGAATGGTTGATGGGATCCATCCATCCATCCATCCATCCATCCATCCATCCATCCATCCAGTCCTGGGAATGGTTGATGGGATCCATCCATCCATCCATCCATCCATCCATCCATCCATCCATCCATCCATCCATCCATCCAGTCCTGGGAATGGTTGATGGGATCCATCCATCCATCCATCCATCCATCCATCCATCCATCCATCCATCCATCCATCCATCCATCCATCCGTCCATCCAGTCCTGGGAATGGTTGATGGGATCCATCCATCCATCCATCCATCCATCCATCCATCCTTCCATCCATCCATCCATCCATCCATCCATCCATCCATCCATCCATCCATCCAGTCCTGGGAATGGTTGATGGGATCCATCCATCCATCCATCCATCCATCCATCCATCCATCCATCCAGTCCTGGGAATGGATGATGGGATCCATCCATCCATCCATCCATCCATCCATCCATCCATCCATCCATCCATCCATCCATCCAGTCCTGGGAATGGATGATGGGATCCTTCCATCCATCCATCCATCCATCCATCCATCCATCCATCCATCCATCCATCCAGTCCTGGGAATGGTTGATGGGATCCATCCATCCATCCATCCATCCATCCATCCATCCAGTCCTGGGAATGGTTGATGGGATCCATCCATCCATCCATCCATCCATCCGTCCATCCATCCATCCATCCATCCATCCATCCATCCATCCATCCAGTCCTGGGAATGGTTGATGGGATCCATCCATCCATCCATCCATCCATCCGTCCATCCATCCATCCATCCATCCAGTCCTGGGAATGGTTGATGGGATCCATCCATCCATCCATCCATCCATCCATCCATCCATCCATCCAGTCCTGGGAATGGTTGATGGGATCCATCCATCCATCCATCCATCCATCCATCCATCCATCCATCCATCCATCCAGTCCGGGGAATGGTTGATGGGATCCATCCATCCATCCATCCATCCATCCATCGATCCATCCATCCATCCATCCATCCATCCATCCATCCATCCATCCATCCATCCATCCATCCATCCATCCATCCAGTCCTGGGAATGGTTGATGGGATCCATCCATCCATCCATCCATCCATCCATCCATCAATCCATCCAGTCCTGGGAATGCTTGATGGGATCCTTCCATCCATCCATCCATCCATCCATCCATCCATCCATCCATCCATCCATCCATCCAGTCCTGGGAATGGTTGATGGGATCCATCCATCCATCCATCCATCCATCCATCCATCCATCCATCCATCCATCCATCCATCCATCCATCCATCCATCCATCCAGTCCTGGGAATGGTTGATGGGATCCATCCATCCATCCATCCATCCAGCCATCCATCCATCCATCCATCCATCCATCCAGTCCTGGGAATGGTTGATGGGATCCATCCATCCATCCATCCATCCATCCATCCATCCATCCATCCAGTCCTGGGAATGGTTGATGGGATCCATCCATCCATCCATCCATCCATCCATCCATCCATCCATCCATCCATCCATCCAGTCCTGGGAATGGTTGATGGGATCCATCCATCCATCCATCCATCCATCCATCCATCCATCCATCCATCCATCCATCCATCCATCCGTCCATCCAGTCCTGGGAATGGTTGATGGGATCCATCCATCCATCCATCCATCCATCCATCCATCCATCCTTCCATCCATCCATCCATCCATCCATCCATCCATCCATCCATCCATCCATCCAGTCCTGGGAATGGTTGATGGGATCCATCCATCCATCCATCCATCCATCCATCCATCCATCCATCCAGTCCTGGGAATGGATGATGGGATCCATCCATCCATCCATCCATCCATCCATCCATCCATCCATCCATCCATCCATCCAGTCCTGGGAATGGATGATGGGATCCTTCCATCCATCCATCCATCCATCCATCCATCCATCCATCCATCCATCCAGTCCTGGGAATGGTTGATGGGATCCATCCATCCATCCATCCATCCATCCATCCATCCAGTCCTGGGAATGGTTGATGGGATCCATCCATCCATCCATCCATCCATCCGTCCATCCATCCATCCATCCATCCATCCATCCATCCATCCATCCAGTCCTGGGAATGGTTGATGGGATCCATCCATCCATCCATCCATCCATCCGTCCATCCATCCATCCATCCATCCAGTCCTGGGAATGGTTGATGGGATCCATCCATCCATCCATCCATCCATCCATCCATCCATCCATCCAGTCCTGGGAATGGTTGATGGGATCCATCCATCCATCCATCCATCCATCCATCCATCCATCCATCCAGTCCGGGGAATGGTTGATGGGATCCATCCATCCATCCATCCATCCATCCATCGATCCATCCATCCATCCATCCATCCATCCATCCATCCATCCATCCATCCATCCATCCATCCATCCATCCATCCAGTCCTGGGAATGGTTGATGGGATCCATCCATCCATCCATCCATCCATCCATCCATCAATCCATCCAGTCCTGGGAATGCTTGATGGGATCCTTCCATCCATCCATCCATCCATCCATCCATCCATCCATCCAGTCCTGGGAATGGTTGATGGGATCCATCCATCCATCCATCCATCCAGCCATCCATCCATCCATCCATCCATCCATCCAGTCCTGGGAATGGTTGATGGGATCCATCCATCCATCCATCCATCCATCCATCCATCCATCCATCCAGTCCTGGGAATGGTTGATGGGATCCATCCATCCATCCATCCATCCATCCATCCATCCATCCATCCATCCATCCAGTCCTGGGAATGGTTGATGGGATCCATCCATCCATCCATCCATCCAGCCATCCATCCATCCATCCATCCATCCATCCAGTCCTGGGAATGGTTGATGGGATCCATCCATCCATCCATCCATCCATCCATCCATCCATCCATCCAGTCCTGGGAATGGTTGATGGGATCCATCCATCCATCCATCCATCCATCCATCCATCCATCCATCCATCCATCCATCCATCCAGTCCTGGGAATGGTTGATGGGATCCATCCATCCATCCATCCATCCATCCATCCATCCATCCATCCATCCATCCATCCATCCGTCCATCCAGTCCTGGGAATGGTTGATGGGATCCATCCATCCATCCATCCATCCATCCATCCATCCATCCATCCTTCCATCCATCCATCCATCCATCCATCCATCCATCCATCCATCCATCCATCCAGTCCTGGGAATGGTTGATGGGATCCATCCATCCATCCATCCATCCATCCATCCATCCATCCATCCAGTCCTGGGAATGGATGATGGGATCCATCCATCCATCCATCCATCCATCCATCCATCCATCCATCCATCCATCCATCCAGTCCTGGGAATGGATGATGGGATCCTTCCATCCATCCATCCATCCATCCATCCATCCATCCATCCATCCATCCATCCATCCATCCATCCATCCAGTCCTGGGAATGGTTGATGGGATCCATCCATCCATCCATCCATCCATCCATCCATCCAGTCCTGGGAATGGTTGATGGGATCCATCCATCCATCCATCCATCCATCCGTCCATCCATCCATCCATCCATCCATCCATCCATCCATCCATCCAGTCCTGGGAATGGTTGATGGGATCCATCCATCCATCCATCCATCCATCCGTCCATCCATCCATCCATCCATCCAGTCCTGGGAATGGTTGATGGGATCCATCCATCCATCCATCCATCCATCCATCCATCCATCCAGTCCTGGGAATGGTTGATGGGATCCATCCATCCATCCATCCATCCATCCATCCATCCATCCATCCAGTCCGGGGAATGGTTGATGGGATCCATCCATCCATCCATCCATCCATCCATCCATCCATCCATCCATCCATCCATCCATCCATCCATCCATCCATCCATCCATCCATCCAGTCCTGGGAATGGTTGATGGGATCCATCCATCCATCCATCCATCCATCCATCCATCCATCCATCCATCCATCCAGTCCTGGGAATGGTTGATGGGATCCATCCATCCATCCATCCATCCATCCATCCATCCAGTCCTGGGAATGGTTGATGGGATCCATCCATCCATCCATCCACCCATCCATCCATCCATCCATCCATCCAGTCCTGGGAATGGTTGATGGGATCCATCCATCCATCCATCCATCCATCCATCCATCCATCCATCCATCCATCCATCC
The DNA here is from genome assembly GCF_047496885.1 of Scyliorhinus torazame. Lineage (NCBI taxonomy): Eukaryota > Metazoa > Chordata > Chondrichthyes > Carcharhiniformes > Scyliorhinidae > Scyliorhinus > Scyliorhinus torazame. The sequence goes on along the minus strand of NW_027307760.1, from coordinate 25,830 downwards.
ATCCAGTCCTGGGAATGGTTGATGGGATCCATCCATCCATCCATCCATCCATCCATCCATCCATCCATCCATCCATCCAGTCCTGGGAATGGTTGATGGGATCCATCCATCCATCCATCCATCCATCCATCCATCCATCCAGTCCTGGGAATGGTTGATGGGATCCATCCATCCATCCATCCATCCATCCAGTCCTGGGAATGGTTGATGGCATCCATCCATCCATCCATCCATCCATCCTTCCATCCATCCATCCATCCATCCAGTCCTGGGAATGGTTGATGGGATCCATCCATCCATCCATCCATCCATCCATCCATCCATCCATCCATCCAACCATCCAGTCCTGGGAATGGTTGATGGGATCCATCCATCCATCCATCCATCCATCCATCCATCCATCCATCCATGCATCCATCCATCCATCCAGTCCTGGGAATGGTTGATGGGATCCATCCATCCATCCATCCATCCATCCATCCATCCATCCATCCAGTCCTGGGAATGGTTGATGGGATCCATCCATCCATCCATCCATCCATCCATCCATCCATCCATCCATCCATCCATCCATCCATCCATCCATCCATCCAGTCCTGGGAATGGTTGATGGGATCCATCCATCCATCCATCCATCCAGCCATCCATCCATCCATCCATCCATCCATCCAGTCCTGGGAATGGTTGATGGGATCCATCCATCCATCCATCCATCCATCCATCCATCCATCCATCCATCCAGTCCTGGGAATGGTTGATGGGATCCATCCATCCATCCATCCATCCATCCATCCATCCATCCATCCATCCATCCATCCATCCAGTCCTGGGAATGGTTGATGGGATCCATCCATCCATCCATCCATCCATCCATCCATCCATCCATCCATCCATCCATCCATCCATCCGTCCATCCAGTCCTGGGAATGGTTGATGGGATCCATCCATCCATCCATCCATCCATCCATCCATCCATCCATCCATCCATCCATCCATCCATCCATCCATCCATCCATCCATCCATCCAGTCCTGGGAATGGTTGATGGGATCCATCCATCCATCCATCCATCCATCCATCCATCCATCCATCCAGTCCTGGGAATGGTTGATGGGATCCATCCATCCATCCATCCATCCATCCATCCATCAATCCATCCAGTCCTGGGAATGCTTGATGGGATCCTTCCATCCATCCATCCATCCATCCATCCATCCATCCATCCATCCATCCATCCATCCATCCATCCATCCATCCATCCAGTCCTGGGAATGGTTGATGGGATCCATCCATCCATCCATCCATCCATCCATCCATCCATCCAGTCCTGGGAATGGTTGATGGGATCCATCCATCCATCCATCCATCCATCCAGTCCTGGGAATGGTTGATGGCATCCATCCATCCATCCATCCATCCATCCTTCCATCCATCCATCCATCCATCCAGTCCTGGGAATGGTTGATGGGATCCATCCATCCATCCATCCATCCATCCATCCATCCATCCATCCATCCAACCATCCAGTCCTGGGAATGGTTGATGGGATCCATCCATCCATCCATCCATCCATCCATCCATCCATCCATCCATGCATCCATCCATCCATCCAGTCCTGGGAATGGTTGATGGGATCCATCCATCCATCCATCCATCCATCCATCCATCCATCCATCCAGTCCTGGGAATGGTTGATGGGATCCATCCATCCATCCATCCATCCATCCATCCATCCATCCATCCATCCATCCATCCATCCATCCATCCATCCATCCAGTCCTGGGAATGGTTGATGGGATCCATCCATCCATCCATCCATCCAGCCATCCATCCATCCATCCATCCATCCATCCAGTCCTGGGAATGGTTGATGGGATCCATCCATCCATCCATCCATCCATCCATCCATCCATCCATCCAGTCCTGGGAATGGTTGATGGGATCCATCCATCCATCCATCCATCCATCCATCCATCCATCCATCCATCCATCCATCCATCCAGTCCTGGGAATGGTTGATGGGATCCATCCATCCATCCATCCATCCATCCATCCATCCATCCATCCATCCATCCATCCATCCATCCATCCGTCCATCCAGTCCTGGGAATGGTTGATGGGATCCATCCATCCATCCATCCATCCATCCATCCATCCTTCCATCCATCCATCCATCCATCCATCCATCCATCCATCCATCCATCCATCCAGTCCTGGGAATGGTTGATGGGATCCATCCATCCATCCATCCATCCATCCATCCATCCATCCATCCAGTCCTGGGAATGGATGATGGGATCCATCCATCCATCCATCCATCCATCCATCCATCCATCCATCCATCCATCCATCCATCCAGTCCTGGGAATGGATGATGGGATCCTTCCATCCATCCATCCATCCATCCATCCATCCATCCATCCATCCATCCATCCAGTCCTGGGAATGGTTGATGGGATCCATCCATCCATCCATCCATCCATCCATCCATCCAGTCCTGGGAATGGTTGATGGGATCCATCCATCCATCCATCCATCCATCCGTCCATCCATCCATCCATCCATCCATCCATCCATCCATCCATCCAGTCCTGGGAATGGTTGATGGGATCCATCCATCCATCCATCCATCCATCCGTCCATCCATCCATCCATCCATCCAGTCCTGGGAATGGTTGATGGGATCCATCCATCCATCCATCCATCCATCCATCCATCCATCCATCCAGTCCTGGGAATGGTTGATGGGATCCATCCATCCATCCATCCATCCATCCATCCATCCATCCATCCATCCATCCAGTCCGGGGAATGGTTGATGGGATCCATCCATCCATCCATCCATCCATCCATCCATCGATCCATCCATCCATCCATCCATCCATCCATCCATCCATCCATCCATCCATCCATCCATCCATCCATCCATCCAGTCCTGGGAATGGTTGATGGGATCCATCCATCCATCCATCCATCCATCCATCCATCAATCCATCCAGTCCTGGGAATGCTTGATGGGATCCTTCCATCCATCCATCCATCCATCCATCCATCCATCCATCCATCCATCCATCCATCCAGTCCTGGGAATGGTTGATGGGATCCATCCATCCATCCATCCATCCATCCATCCATCCATCCATCCATCCATCCATCCATCCATCCATCCATCCATCCATCCAGTCCTGGGAATGGTTGATGGGATCCATCCATCCATCCATCCATCCAGCCATCCATCCATCCATCCATCCATCCATCCAGTCCTGGGAATGGTTGATGGGATCCATCCATCCATCCATCCATCCATCCATCCATCCATCCATCCAGTCCTGGGAATGGTTGATGGGATCCATCCATCCATCCATCCATCCATCCATCCATCCATCCATCCATCCATCCATCCAGTCCTGGGAATGGTTGATGGGATCCATCCATCCATCCATCCATCCATCCATCCATCCATCCATCCATCCATCCATCCATCCATCCGTCCATCCAGTCCTGGGAATGGTTGATGGGATCCATCCATCCATCCATCCATCCATCCATCCATCCATCCTTCCATCCATCCATCCATCCATCCATCCATCCATCCATCCATCCATCCATCCAGTCCTGGGAATGGTTGATGGGATCCATCCATCCATCCATCCATCCATCCATCCATCCATCCATCCAGTCCTGGGAATGGATGATGGGATCCATCCATCCATCCATCCATCCATCCATCCATCCATCCATCCATCCATCCATCCAGTCCTGGGAATGGATGATGGGATCCTTCCATCCATCCATCCATCCATCCATCCATCCATCCATCCATCCATCCAGTCCTGGGAATGGTTGATGGGATCCATCCATCCATCCATCCATCCATCCATCCATCCAGTCCTGGGAATGGTTGATGGGATCCATCCATCCATCCATCCATCCATCCGTCCATCCATCCATCCATCCATCCATCCATCCATCCATCCATCCAGTCCTGGGAATGGTTGATGGGATCCATCCATCCATCCATCCATCCATCCGTCCATCCATCCATCCATCCATCCAGTCCTGGGAATGGTTGATGGGATCCATCCATCCATCCATCCATCCATCCATCCATCCATCCATCCAGTCCTGGGAATGGTTGATGGGATCCATCCATCCATCCATCCATCCATCCATCCATCCATCCATCCAGTCCGGGGAATGGTTGATGGGATCCATCCATCCATCCATCCATCCATCCATCGATCCATCCATCCATCCATCCATCCATCCATCCATCCATCCATCCATCCATCCATCCATCCATCCATCCATCCAGTCCTGGGAATGGTTGATGGGATCCATCCATCCATCCATCCATCCATCCATCCATCAATCCATCCAGTCCTGGGAATGCTTGATGGGATCCTTCCATCCATCCATCCATCCATCCATCCATCCATCCATCCAGTCCTGGGAATGGTTGATGGGATCCATCCATCCATCCATCCATCCAGCCATCCATCCATCCATCCATCCATCCATCCAGTCCTGGGAATGGTTGATGGGATCCATCCATCCATCCATCCATCCATCCATCCATCCATCCATCCAGTCCTGGGAATGGTTGATGGGATCCATCCATCCATCCATCCATCCATCCATCCATCCATCCATCCATCCATCCAGTCCTGGGAATGGTTGATGGGATCCATCCATCCATCCATCCATCCAGCCATCCATCCATCCATCCATCCATCCATCCAGTCCTGGGAATGGTTGATGGGATCCATCCATCCATCCATCCATCCATCCATCCATCCATCCATCCAGTCCTGGGAATGGTTGATGGGATCCATCCATCCATCCATCCATCCATCCATCCATCCATCCATCCATCCATCCATCCATCCAGTCCTGGGAATGGTTGATGGGATCCATCCATCCATCCATCCATCCATCCATCCATCCATCCATCCATCCATCCATCCATCCGTCCATCCAGTCCTGGGAATGGTTGATGGGATCCATCCATCCATCCATCCATCCATCCATCCATCCATCCATCCTTCCATCCATCCATCCATCCATCCATCCATCCATCCATCCATCCATCCATCCAGTCCTGGGAATGGTTGATGGGATCCATCCATCCATCCATCCATCCATCCATCCATCCATCCATCCAGTCCTGGGAATGGATGATGGGATCCATCCATCCATCCATCCATCCATCCATCCATCCATCCATCCATCCATCCATCCATCCAGTCCTGGGAATGGATGATGGGATCCTTCCATCCATCCATCCATCCATCCATCCATCCATCCATCCATCCATCCATCCATCCATCCATCCATCCAGTCCTGGGAATGGTTGATGGGATCCATCCATCCATCCATCCATCCATCCATCCATCCAGTCCTGGGAATGGTTGATGGGATCCATCCATCCATCCATCCATCCATCCGTCCATCCATCCATCCATCCATCCATCCATCCATCCATCCATCCAGTCCTGGGAATGGTTGATGGGATCCATCCATCCATCCATCCATCCATCCGTCCATCCATCCATCCATCCATCCAGTCCTGGGAATGGTTGATGGGATCCATCCATCCATCCATCCATCCATCCATCCATCCATCCAGTCCTGGGAATGGTTGATGGGATCCATCCATCCATCCATCCATCCATCCATCCATCCATCCATCCAGTCCGGGGAATGGTTGATGGGATCCATCCATCCATCCATCCATCCATCCATCCATCCATCCATCCATCCATCCATCCATCCATCCATCCATCCATCCATCCATCCAGTCCTGGGAATGGTTGATGGGATCCATCCATCCATCCATCCATCCATCCATCCATCCATCCATCCATCCATCCAGTCCTGGGAATGGTTGATGGGATCCATCCATCCATCCATCCATCCATCCATCCATCCAGTCCTGGGAATGGTTGATGGGATCCATCCATCCATCCATCCACCCATCCATCCATCCATCCATCCATCCAGTCCTGGGAATGGTTGATGGGATCCATCCATCCATCCATCCATCCATCCATCCATCCATCCATCCATCCATCCATCCATCCAGTCCTGGGAATGGTTGATGGGATCCATCCATCCATCCATCCATCCATCCATCCATCCATCCATCCATCCATCCAGTCCTGGGAATGGTTGATGGGATCCATCCATCCATCCATCCATCCATCCATCCATCCATCCAGTCCTGGGAATGGTTGATGGGATCCATCCATCCATCCATCCATCCATCCAGTCCTGGGAATGGTTGATGGCATCCATCCATCCATCCATCCATCCATCCTTCCATCCATCCATCCATCCATCCAGTCCTGGGAATGGTTGATGGGATCCATCCATCCATCCATCCATCCATCCATCCATCCATCCATCCATCCAACCATCCAGTCCTGGGAATGGTTGATGGGATCCATCCATCCATCCATCCATCCATCCATCCATCCATCCATCCATGCATCCATCCATCCATCCAGTCCTGGGAATGGTTGATGGGATCCATCCATCCATCCATCCATCCATCCATCCATCCATCCATCCAGTCCTGGGAATGGTTGATGGGATCCATCCATCCATCCATCCATCCATCCATCCATCCATCCATCCATCCATCCATCCATCCATCCATCCATCCATCCAGTCCTGGGAATGGTTGATGGGATCCATCCATCCATCCATCCATCCAGCCATCCATCCATCCATCCATCCATCCATCCAGTCCTGGGAATGGTTGATGGGATCCATCCATCCATCCATCCATCCATCCATCCATCCATCCATCCATCCAGTCCTGGGAATGGTTGATGGGATCCATCCATCCATCCATCCATCCATCCATCCATCCATCCATCCATCCATCCATCCATCCAGTCCTGGGAATGGTTGATGGGATCCATCCATCCATCCATCCATCCATCCATCCATCCATCCATCCATCCATCCATCCATCCATCCGTCCATCCAGTCCTGGGAATGGTTGATGGGATCCATCCATCCATCCATCCATCCATCCATCCATCCATCCATCCATCCATCCATCCATCCATCCATCCATCCATCCATCCATCCATCCATCCAGTCCTGGGAATGGTTGATGGGATCCATCCATCCATCCATCCATCCATCCATCCATCCATCCATCCAGTCCTGGGAATGGTTGATGGGATCCATCCATCCATCCATCCATCCATCCATCCATCAATCCATCCAGTCCTGGGAATGCTTGATGGGATCCTTCCATCCATCCATCCATCCATCCATCCATCCATCCATCCATCCAGTCCTGGGAATGGTTGATGGGATCCATCCATCCATCCATCCATCCATCCATCCATCCATCCATCCATCCATCCATCCATCCATCCATCCATCCATCCATCCATCCATCCATCCATCCATCCATCCATCCATCCATCCATCCATCCATCCATCCATCCATCCATCCATCCATCCATCCATCCATCCATCCATCCATCCATCCATCCATCCATCCATCCATCCATCCATCCATCCATCCATCCATCCATCCATCCATCCATCCATCCATCCATCCATCCATCCATCCATCCATCCATCCATCCATCCATCCATCCATCCATCCATCCATCCATCCATCCATCCATCCATCCATCCATCCATCCATCCATCCATCCATCCATCCATCCATCCATCCATCCATCCATCCATCCATCCATCCATCCATCCATCCATCCATCCATCCATCCATCCATCCATCCATCCATCCATCCATCCATCCATCCATCCATCCATCCATCCATCCATCCATCCATCCATCCATCCATCCATCCATCCATCCATCCATCCATCCATCCATCCATCCATCCATCCATCCATCCATCCATCCATCCATCCATCCATCCATCCATCCATCCATCCATCCATCCATCCATCCATCCATCCATCCATCCATCCATCCATCCATCCATCCATCCATCCATCCATCCATCCATCCATCCATCCATCCATCCATCCATCCATCCATCCATCCATCCATCCATCCATCCATCCATCCATCCATCCATCCATCCATCCATCCATCCATCCATCCATCCATCCATCCATCCATCCATCCATCCATCCATCCATCCATCCATCCATCCATCCATCCATCCATCCATCCATCCATCCATCCATCCATCCATCCATCCATCCATCCATCCATCCATCCATCCATCCATCCATCCATCCATCCATCCATCCATCCATCCATCCATCCATCCATCCATCCATCCATCCATCCATCCATCCATCCATCCATCCATCCATCCATCCATCCATCCATCCATCCATCCATCCATCCATCCATCCATCCATCCATCCATCCATCCATCCATCCATCCATCCATCCATCCATCCATCCATCCATCCATCCATCCATCCATCCATCCATCCATCCATCCATCCATCCATCCATCCATCCATCCATCCATCCATCCATCCATCCATCCATCCATCCATCCATCCATCCATCCATCCATCCATCCATCCATCCATCCATCCATCCATCCATCCATCCATCCATCCATCCATCCATCCATCCATCCATCCATCCATCCATCCATCCATCCATCCATCCATCCATCCATCCATCCATCCATCCATCCATCCATCCATCCATCCATCCATCCATCCATCCATCCATCCATCCATCCATCCATCCATCCATCCATCCATCCATCCATCCATCCATCCATCCATCCATCCATCCATCCATCCATCCATCCATCCATCCATCCATCCATCCATCCATCCATCCATCCATCCATCCATCCATCCATCCATCCATCCATCCATCCATCCATCCATCCATCCATCCATCCATCCATCCATCCATCCATCCATCCATCCATCCATCCATCCATCCATCCATCCATCCATCCATCCATCCATCCATCCATCCATCCATCCATCCATCCATCCATCCATCCATCCATCCATCCATCCATCCATCCATCCATCCATCCATCCATCCATCCATCCATCCATCCATCCATCCATCCATCCATCCATCCATCCATCCATCCATCCATCCATCCATCCATCCATCCATCCATCCATCCATCCATCCATCCATCCATCCATCCATCCATCCATCCATCCATCCATCCATCCATCCATCCATCCATCCATCCATCCATCCATCCATCCATCCATCCATCCATCCATCCATCCATCCATCCATCCATCCATCCATCCATCCATCCATCCATCCATCCATCCATCCATCCATCCATCCATCCATCCATCCATCCATCCATCCATCCATCCATCCATCCATCCATCCATCCATCCATCCATCCATCCATCCATCCATCCATCCATCCATCCATCCATCCATCCATCCATCCATCCATCCATCCATCCATCCATCCATCCATCCATCCATCCATCCATCCATCCATCCATCCATCCATCCATCCATCCATCCATCCATCCATCCATCCATCCATCCATCCATCCATCCATCCATCCATCCATCCATCCATCCATCCATCCATCCATCCATCCATCCATCCATCCATCCATCCATCCATCCATCCATCCATCCATCCATCCATCCATCCATCCATCCATCCATCCATCCATCCATCCATCCATCCATCCATCCATCCATCCATCCATCCATCCATCCATCCATCCATCCATCCATCCATCCATCCATCCATCCATCCATCCATCCATCCATCCATCCATCCATCCATCCATCCATCCATCCATCCATCCATCCATCCATCCATCCATCCATCCATCCATCCATCCATCCATCCATCCATCCATCCATCCATCCATCCATCCATCCATCCATCCATCCATCCATCCATCCATCCATCCATCCATCCATCCATCCATCCATCCATCCATCCATCCATCCATCCATCCATCCATCCATCCATCCATCCATCCATCCATCCATCCATCCATCCATCCATCCATCCATCCATCCATCCATCCATCCATCCATCCATCCATCCATCCATCCATCCATCCATCCATCCATCCATCCATCCATCCATCCATCCATCCATCCATCCATCCATCCATCCATCCATCCATCCATCCATCCATCCATCCATCCATCCATCCATCCATCCATCCATCCATCCATCCATCCATCCATCCATCCATCCATCCATCCATCCATCCATCCATCCATCCATCCATCCATCCATCCATCCATCCATCCATCCATCCATCCATCCATCCATCCATCCATCCATCCATCCATCCATCCATCCATCCATCCATCCATCCATCCATCCATCCATCCATCCATCCATCCATCCATCCATCCATCCATCCATCCATCCATCCATCCATCCATCCATCCATCCATCCATCCATCCATCCATCCATCCATCCATCCATCCATCCATCCATCCATCCATCCATCCATCCATCCATCCATCCATCCATCCATCCATCCATCCATCCATCCATCCATCCATCCATCCATCCATCCATCCATCCATCCATCCATCCATCCATCCATCCATCCATCCATCCATCCATCCATCCATCCATCCATCCATCCATCCATCCATCCATCCATCCATCCATCCATCCATCCATCCATCCATCCATCCATCCATCCATCCATCCATCCATCCATCCATCCATCCATCCATCCATCCATCCATCCATCCATCCATCCATCCATCCATCCATCCATCCATCCATCCATCCATCCATCCATCCATCCATCCATCCATCCATCCATCCATCCATCCATCCATCCATCCATCCATCCATCCATCCATCCATCCATCCATCCATCCATCCATCCATCCATCCATCCATCCATCCATCCATCCATCCATCCATCCATCCATCCATCCATCCATCCATCCATCCATCCATCCATCCATCCATCCATCCATCCATCCATCCATCCATCCATCCATCCATCCATCCATCCATCCATCCATCCATCCATCCATCCATCCATCCATCCATCCATCCATCCATCCATCCATCCATCCATCCATCCATCCATCCATCCATCCATCCATCCATCCATCCATCCATCCATCCATCCATCCATCCATCCATCCATCCATCCATCCATCCATCCATCCATCCATCCATCCATCCATCCATCCATCCATCCATCCATCCATCCATCCATCCATCCATCCATCCATCCATCCATCCATCCATCCATCCATCCATCCATCCATCCATCCATCCATCCATCCATCCATCCATCCATCCATCCATCCATCCATCCATCCATCCATCCATCCATCCATCCATCCATCCATCCATCCATCCATCCATCCATCCATCCATCCATCCATCCATCCATCCATCCATCCATCCATCCATCCATCCATCCATCCATCCATCCATCCATCCATCCATCCATCCATCCATCCATCCATCCATCCATCCATCCATCCATCCATCCATCCATCCATCCATCCATCCATCCATCCATCCATCCATCCATCCATCCATCCATCCATCCATCCATCCATCCATCCATCCATCCATCCATCCATCCATCCATCCATCCATCCATCCATCCATCCATCCATCCATCCATCCATCCATCCATCCATCCATCCATCCATCCATCCATCCATCCATCCATCCATCCATCCATCCATCCATCCATCCATCCATCCATCCATCCATCCATCCATCCATCCATCCATCCATCCATCCATCCATCCATCCATCCATCCATCCATCCATCCATCCATCCATCCATCCATCCATCCATCCATCCATCCATCCATCCATCCATCCATCCATCCATCCATCCATCCATCCATCCATCCATCCATCCATCCATCCATCCATCCATCCATCCATCCATCCATCCATCCATCCATCCATCCATCCATCCATCCATCCATCCATCCATCCATCCATCCATCCATCCATCCATCCATCCATCCATCCATCCATCCATCCATCCATCCATCCATCCATCCATCCATCCATCCATCCATCCATCCATCCATCCATCCATCCATCCATCCATCCATCCATCCATCCATCCATCCATCCATCCATCCATCCATCCATCCATCCATCCATCCATCCATCCATCCATCCATCCATCCATCCATCCATCCATCCATCCATCCATCCATCCATCCATCCATCCATCCATCCATCCATCCATCCATCCATCCATCCATCCATCCATCCATCCATCCATCCATCCATCCATCCATCCATCCATCCATCCATCCATCCATCCATCCATCCATCCATCCATCCATCCATCCATCCATCCATCCATCCATCCATCCATCCATCCATCCATCCATCCATCCATCCATCCATCCATCCATCCATCCATCCATCCATCCATCCATCCATCCATCCATCCATCCATCCATCCATCCATCCATCCATCCATCCATCCATCCATCCATCCATCCATCCATCCATCCATCCATCCATCCATCCATCCATCCATCCATCCATCCATCCATCCATCCATCCATCCATCCATCCGTCCATCCATCCGTCCATCCATCCATCCATCCATCCATCCATCCATCCATCCAGTCCTGGGAATGGTTGATGGGATCCATCCATCCATCCATCCATCCATCCGTCCATCCATCCATCCATCCATCCAGTCCTGGGAATGGTTGATGGGATCCATCCATCCATCCATCCATCCATCCATCCATCCATCCATCCAGTCCTGGGAATGGTTGATGGGATCCATCCATCCATCCATCCATCCATCCATCCATCCATCCATCCATCCATCCAGTCCGGGGAATGGTTGATGGGATCCATCCATCCATCCATCCATCCATCCATCGATCCATCCATCCATCCATCCATCCATCCATCCATCCATCCATCCATCCATCCATCCATCCATCCATCCATCCAGTCCTGGGAATGGTTGATGGGATCCATCCATCCATCCATCCATCCATCCATCCATCAATCCATCCAGTCCTGGGAATGCTTGATGGGATCCTTCCATCCATCCATCCATCCATCCATCCATCCATCCATCCATCCATCCATCCATCCAGTCCTGGGAATGGTTGATGGGATCCATCCATCCATCCATCCATCCATCCATCCATCCATCCATCCATCCATCCATCCATCCATCCATCCATCCATCCATCCAGTCCTGGGAATGGTTGATGGGATCCATCCATCCATCCATCCATCCAGCCATCCATCCATCCATCCATCCATCCATCCAGTCCTGGGAATGGTTGATGGGATCCATCCATCCATCCATCCATCCATCCATCCATCCATCCATCCAGTCCTGGGAATGGTTGATGGGATCCATCCATCCATCCATCCATCCATCCATCCATCCATCCATCCATCCATCCATCCAGTCCTGGGAATGGTTGATGGGATCCATCCATCCATCCATCCATCCATCCATCCATCCATCCATCCATCCATCCATCCATCCATCCGTCCATCCAGTCCTGGGAATGGTTGATGGGATCCATCCATCCATCCATCCATCCATCCATCCATCCATCCTTCCATCCATCCATCCATCCATCCATCCATCCATCCATCCATCCATCCATCCAGTCCTGGGAATGGTTGATGGGATCCATCCATCCATCCATCCATCCATCCATCCATCCATCCATCCAGTCCTGGGAATGGATGATGGGATCCATCCATCCATCCATCCATCCATCCATCCATCCATCCATCCATCCATCCATCCAGTCCTGGGAATGGATGATGGGATCCTTCCATCCATCCATCCATCCATCCATCCATCCATCCATCCATCCATCCAGTCCTGGGAATGGTTGATGGGATCCATCCATCCATCCATCCATCCATCCATCCATCCAGTCCTGGGAATGGTTGATGGGATCCATCCATCCATCCATCCATCCATCCGTCCATCCATCCATCCATCCATCCATCCATCCATCCATCCATCCAGTCCTGGGAATGGTTGATGGGATCCATCCATCCATCCATCCATCCATCCGTCCATCCATCCATCCATCCATCCAGTCCTGGGAATGGTTGATGGGATCCATCCATCCATCCATCCATCCATCCATCCATCCATCCATCCAGTCCTGGGAATGGTTGATGGGATCCATCCATCCATCCATCCATCCATCCATCCATCCATCCATCCAGTCCGGGGAATGGTTGATGGGATCCATCCATCCATCCATCCATCCATCCATCGATCCATCCATCCATCCATCCATCCATCCATCCATCCATCCATCCATCCATCCATCCATCCATCCATCCATCCAGTCCTGGGAATGGTTGATGGGATCCATCCATCCATCCATCCATCCATCCATCCATCAATCCATCCAGTCCTGGGAATGCTTGATGGGATCCTTCCATCCATCCATCCATCCATCCATCCATCCATCCATCCAGTCCTGGGAATGGTTGATGGGATCCATCCATCCATCCATCCATCCAGCCATCCATCCATCCATCCATCCATCCATCCAGTCCTGGGAATGGTTGATGGGATCCATCCATCCATCCATCCATCCATCCATCCATCCATCCATCCAGTCCTGGGAATGGTTGATGGGATCCATCCATCCATCCATCCATCCATCCATCCATCCATCCATCCATCCATCCAGTCCTGGGAATGGTTGATGGGATCCATCCATCCATCCATCCATCCAGCCATCCATCCATCCATCCATCCATCCATCCAGTCCTGGGAATGGTTGATGGGATCCATCCATCCATCCATCCATCCATCCATCCATCCATCCATCCAGTCCTGGGAATGGTTGATGGGATCCATCCATCCATCCATCCATCCATCCATCCATCCATCCATCCATCCATCCATCCATCCAGTCCTGGGAATGGTTGATGGGATCCATCCATCCATCCATCCATCCATCCATCCATCCATCCATCCATCCATCCATCCATCCGTCCATCCAGTCCTGGGAATGGTTGATGGGATCCATCCATCCATCCATCCATCCATCCATCCATCCATCCATCCTTCCATCCATCCATCCATCCATCCATCCATCCATCCATCCATCCATCCATCCAGTCCTGGGAATGGTTGATGGGATCCATCCATCCATCCATCCATCCATCCATCCATCCATCCATCCAGTCCTGGGAATGGATGATGGGATCCATCCATCCATCCATCCATCCATCCATCCATCCATCCATCCATCCATCCATCCAGTCCTGGGAATGGATGATGGGATCCTTCCATCCATCCATCCATCCATCCATCCATCCATCCATCCATCCATCCATCCATCCATCCATCCATCCAGTCCTGGGAATGGTTGATGGGATCCATCCATCCATCCATCCATCCATCCATCCATCCAGTCCTGGGAATGGTTGATGGGATCCATCCATCCATCCATCCATCCATCCGTCCATCCATCCATCCATCCATCCATCCATCCATCCATCCATCCAGTCCTGGGAATGGTTGATGGGATCCATCCATCCATCCATCCATCCATCCGTCCATCCATCCATCCATCCATCCAGTCCTGGGAATGGTTGATGGGATCCATCCATCCATCCATCCATCCATCCATCCATCCATCCAGTCCTGGGAATGGTTGATGGGATCCATCCATCCATCCATCCATCCATCCATCCATCCATCCATCCAGTCCGGGGAATGGTTGATGGGATCCATCCATCCATCCATCCATCCATCCATCCATCCATCCATCCATCCATCCATCCATCCATCCATCCATCCATCCATCCATCCATCCAGTCCTGGGAATGGTTGATGGGATCCATCCATCCATCCATCCATCCATCCATCCATCCATCCATCCATCCATCCAGTCCTGGGAATGGTTGATGGGATCCATCCATCCATCCATCCATCCATCCATCCATCCAGTCCTGGGAATGGTTGATGGGATCCATCCATCCATCCATCCACCCATCCATCCATCCATCCATCCATCCAGTCCTGGGAATGGTTGATGGGATCCATCCATCCATCCATCCATCCATCCATCCATCCATCCATCCATCCATCCATCCATCCAGTCCTGGGAATGGTTGATGGGATCCATCCATCCATCCATCCATCCATCCATCCATCCATCCATCCATCCATCCAGTCCTGGGAATGGTTGATGGGATCCATCCATCCATCCATCCATCCATCCATCCATCCATCCAGTCCTGGGAATGGTTGATGGGATCCATCCATCCATCCATCCATCCATCCAGTCCTGGGAATGGTTGATGGCATCCATCCATCCATCCATCCATCCATCCTTCCATCCATCCATCCATCCATCCAGTCCTGGGAATGGTTGATGGGATCCATCCATCCATCCATCCATCCATCCATCCATCCATCCATCCATCCAACCATCCAGTCCTGGGAATGGTTGATGGGATCCATCCATCCATCCATCCATCCATCCATCCATCCATCCATCCATGCATCCATCCATCCATCCAGTCCTGGGAATGGTTGATGGGATCCATCCATCCATCCATCCATCCATCCATCCATCCATCCATCCAGTCCTGGGAATGGTTGATGGGATCCATCCATCCATCCATCCATCCATCCATCCATCCATCCATCCATCCATCCATCCATCCATCCATCCATCCATCCAGTCCTGGGAATGGTTGATGGGATCCATCCATCCATCCATCCATCCAGCCATCCATCCATCCATCCATCCATCCATCCAGTCCTGGGAATGGTTGATGGGATCCATCCATCCATCCATCCATCCATCCATCCATCCATCCATCCATCCAGTCCTGGGAATGGTTGATGGGATCCATCCATCCATCCATCCATCCATCCATCCATCCATCCATCCATCCATCCATCCATCCAGTCCTGGGAATGGTTGATGGGATCCATCCATCCATCCATCCATCCATCCATCCATCCATCCATCCATCCATCCATCCATCCATCCGTCCATCCAGTCCTGGGAATGGTTGATGGGATCCATCCATCCATCCATCCATCCATCCATCCATCCATCCATCCATCCATCCATCCATCCATCCATCCATCCATCCATCCATCCATCCAGTCCTGGGAATGGTTGATGGGATCCATCCATCCATCCATCCATCCATCCATCCATCCATCCATCCAGTCCTGGGAATGGTTGATGGGATCCATCCATCCATCCATCCATCCATCCATCCATCAATCCATCCAGTCCTGGGAATGCTTGATGGGATCCTTCCATCCATCCATCCATCCATCCATCCATCCATCCATCCATCCATCCATCCATCCATCCATCCATCCATCCATCCAGTCCTGGGAATGGTTGATGGGATCCATCCATCCATCCATCCATCCATCCATCCATCCATCCAGTCCTGGGAATGGTTGATGGGATCCATCCATCCATCCATCCATCCATCCAGTCCTGGGAATGGTTGATGGCATCCATCCATCCATCCATCCATCCATCCTTCCATCCATCCATCCATCCATCCAGTCCTGGGAATGGTTGATGGGATCCATCCATCCATCCATCCATCCATCCATCCATCCATCCATCCATCCAACCATCCAGTCCTGGGAATGGTTGATGGGATCCATCCATCCATCCATCCATCCATCCATCCATCCATCCATCCATGCATCCATCCATCCATCCAGTCCTGGGAATGGTTGATGGGATCCATCCATCCATCCATCCATCCATCCATCCATCCATCCATCCAGTCCTGGGAATGGTTGATGGGATCCATCCATCCATCCATCCATCCATCCATCCATCCATCCATCCATCCATCCATCCATCCATCCATCCATCCATCCAGTCCTGGGAATGGTTGATGGGATCCATCCATCCATCCATCCATCCAGCCATCCATCCATCCATCCATCCATCCATCCAGTCCTGGGAATGGTTGATGGGATCCATCCATCCATCCATCCATCCATCCATCCATCCATCCATCCAGTCCTGGGAATGGTTGATGGGATCCATCCATCCATCCATCCATCCATCCATCCATCCATCCATCCATCCATCCATCCATCCAGTCCTGGGAATGGTTGATGGGATCCATCCATCCATCCATCCATCCATCCATCCATCCATCCATCCATCCATCCATCCATCCATCCATCCGTCCATCCAGTCCTGGGAATGGTTGATGGGATCCATCCATCCATCCATCCATCCATCCATCCATCCTTCCATCCATCCATCCATCCATCCATCCATCCATCCATCCATCCATCCATCCAGTCCTGGGAATGGTTGATGGGATCCATCCATCCATCCATCCATCCATCCATCCATCCATCCATCCAGTCCTGGGAATGGATGATGGGATCCATCCATCCATCCATCCATCCATCCATCCATCCATCCATCCATCCATCCATCCATCCAGTCCTGGGAATGGATGATGGGATCCTTCCATCCATCCATCCATCCATCCATCCATCCATCCATCCATCCATCCATCCAGTCCTGGGAATGGTTGATGGGATCCATCCATCCATCCATCCATCCATCCATCCATCCAGTCCTGGGAATGGTTGATGGGATCCATCCATCCATCCATCCATCCATCCGTCCATCCATCCATCCATCCATCCATCCATCCATCCATCCATCCAGTCCTGGGAATGGTTGATGGGATCCATCCATCCATCCATCCATCCATCCGTCCATCCATCCATCCATCCATCCAGTCCTGGGAATGGTTGATGGGATCCATCCATCCATCCATCCATCCATCCATCCATCCATCCATCCAGTCCTGGGAATGGTTGATGGGATCCATCCATCCATCCATCCATCCATCCATCCATCCATCCATCCATCCATCCAGTCCGGGGAATGGTTGATGGGATCCATCCATCCATCCATCCATCCATCCATCCATCGATCCATCCATCCATCCATCCATCCATCCATCCATCCATCCATCCATCCATCCATCCATCCATCCATCCATCCAGTCCTGGGAATGGTTGATGGGATCCATCCATCCATCCATCCATCCATCCATCCATCAATCCATCCAGTCCTGGGAATGCTTGATGGGATCCTTCCATCCATCCATCCATCCATCCATCCATCCATCCATCCATCCATCCATCCATCCAGTCCTGGGAATGGTTGATGGGATCCATCCATCCATCCATCCATCCATCCATCCATCCATCCATCCATCCATCCATCCATCCATCCATCCATCCATCCATCCAGTCCTGGGAATGGTTGATGGGATCCATCCATCCATCCATCCATCCAGCCATCCATCCATCCATCCATCCATCCATCCAGTCCTGGGAATGGTTGATGGGATCCATCCATCCATCCATCCATCCATCCATCCATCCATCCATCCAGTCCTGGGAATGGTTGATGGGATCCATCCATCCATCCATCCATCCATCCATCCATCCATCCATCCATCCATCCATCCAGTCCTGGGAATGGTTGATGGGATCCATCCATCCATCCATCCATCCATCCATCCATCCATCCATCCATCCATCCATCCATCCATCCGTCCATCCAGTCCTGGGAATGGTTGATGGGATCCATCCATCCATCCATCCATCCATCCATCCATCCATCCTTCCATCCATCCATCCATCCATCCATCCATCCATCCATCCATCCATCCATCCAGTCCTGGGAATGGTTGATGGGATCCATCCATCCATCCATCCATCCATCCATCCATCCATCCATCCAGTCCTGGGAATGGATGATGGGATCCATCCATCCATCCATCCATCCATCCATCCATCCATCCATCCATCCATCCATCCAGTCCTGGGAATGGATGATGGGATCCTTCCATCCATCCATCCATCCATCCATCCATCCATCCATCCATCCATCCAGTCCTGGGAATGGTTGATGGGATCCATCCATCCATCCATCCATCCATCCATCCATCCAGTCCTGGGAATGGTTGATGGGATCCATCCATCCATCCATCCATCCATCCGTCCATCCATCCATCCATCCATCCATCCATCCATCCATCCATCCAGTCCTGGGAATGGTTGATGGGATCCATCCATCCATCCATCCATCCATCCGTCCATCCATCCATCCATCCATCCAGTCCTGGGAATGGTTGATGGGATCCATCCATCCATCCATCCATCCATCCATCCATCCATCCATCCAGTCCTGGGAATGGTTGATGGGATCCATCCATCCATCCATCCATCCATCCATCCATCCATCCATCCAGTCCGGGGAATGGTTGATGGGATCCATCCATCCATCCATCCATCCATCCATCGATCCATCCATCCATCCATCCATCCATCCATCCATCCATCCATCCATCCATCCATCCATCCATCCATCCATCCAGTCCTGGGAATGGTTGATGGGATCCATCCATCCATCCATCCATCCATCCATCCATCAATCCATCCAGTCCTGGGAATGCTTGATGGGATCCTTCCATCCATCCATCCATCCATCCATCCATCCATCCATCCAGTCCTGGGAATGGTTGATGGGATCCATCCATCCATCCATCCATCCAGCCATCCATCCATCCATCCATCCATCCATCCAGTCCTGGGAATGGTTGATGGGATCCATCCATCCATCCATCCATCCATCCATCCATCCATCCATCCAGTCCTGGGAATGGTTGATGGGATCCATCCATCCATCCATCCATCCATCCATCCATCCATCCATCCATCCATCCAGTCCTGGGAATGGTTGATGGGATCCATCCATCCATCCATCCATCCAGCCATCCATCCATCCATCCATCCATCCATCCAGTCCTGGGAATGGTTGATGGGATCCATCCATCCATCCATCCATCCATCCATCCATCCATCCATCCAGTCCTGGGAATGGTTGATGGGATCCATCCATCCATCCATCCATCCATCCATCCATCCATCCATCCATCCATCCATCCATCCAGTCCTGGGAATGGTTGATGGGATCCATCCATCCATCCATCCATCCATCCATCCATCCATCCATCCATCCATCCATCCATCCGTCCATCCAGTCCTGGGAATGGTTGATGGGATCCATCCATCCATCCATCCATCCATCCATCCATCCATCCATCCTTCCATCCATCCATCCATCCATCCATCCATCCATCCATCCATCCATCCATCCAGTCCTGGGAATGGTTGATGGGATCCATCCATCCATCCATCCATCCATCCATCCATCCATCCATCCAGTCCTGGGAATGGATGATGGGATCCATCCATCCATCCATCCATCCATCCATCCATCCATCCATCCATCCATCCATCCATCCAGTCCTGGGAATGGATGATGGGATCCTTCCATCCATCCATCCATCCATCCATCCATCCATCCATCCATCCATCCATCCATCCATCCATCCATCCAGTCCTGGGAATGGTTGATGGGATCCATCCATCCATCCATCCATCCATCCATCCATCCAGTCCTGGGAATGGTTGATGGGATCCATCCATCCATCCATCCATCCATCCGTCCATCCATCCATCCATCCATCCATCCATCCATCCATCCATCCAGTCCTGGGAATGGTTGATGGGATCCATCCATCCATCCATCCATCCATCCGTCCATCCATCCATCCATCCATCCAGTCCTGGGAATGGTTGATGGGATCCATCCATCCATCCATCCATCCATCCATCCATCCATCCAGTCCTGGGAATGGTTGATGGGATCCATCCATCCATCCATCCATCCATCCATCCATCCATCCATCCAGTCCGGGGAATGGTTGATGGGATCCATCCATCCATCCATCCATCCATCCATCCATCCATCCATCCATCCATCCATCCATCCATCCATCCATCCATCCATCCATCCAGTCCTGGGAATGGTTGATGGGATCCATCCATCCATCCATCCATCCATCCATCCATCCATCCATCCATCCATCCAGTCCTGGGAATGGTTGATGGGATCCATCCATCCATCCATCCATCCATCCATCCATCCAGTCCTGGGAATGGTTGATGGGATCCATCCATCCATCCATCCACCCATCCATCCATCCATCCATCCATCCAGTCCTGGGAATGGTTGATGGGATCCATCCATCCATCCATCCATCCATCCATCCATCCATCCATCCATCCATCCATCCATCCAGTCCTGGGAATGGTTGATGGGATCCATCCATCCATCCATCCATCCATCCATCCATCCATCCATCCATCCATCCAGTCCTGGGAATGGTTGATGGGATCCATCCATCCATCCATCCATCCATCCATCCATCCATCCAGTCCTGGGAATGGTTGATGGGATCCATCCATCCATCCATCCATCCATCCAGTCCTGGGAATGGTTGATGGCATCCATCCATCCATCCATCCATCCATCCTTCCATCCATCCATCCATCCATCCAGTCCTGGGAATGGTTGATGGGATCCATCCATCCATCCATCCATCCATCCATCCATCCATCCATCCATCCAACCATCCAGTCCTGGGAATGGTTGATGGGATCCATCCATCCATCCATCCATCCATCCATCCATCCATCCATCCATGCATCCATCCATCCATCCAGTCCTGGGAATGGTTGATGGGATCCATCCATCCATCCATCCATCCATCCATCCATCCATCCATCCAGTCCTGGGAATGGTTGATGGGATCCATCCATCCATCCATCCATCCATCCATCCATCCATCCATCCATCCATCCATCCATCCATCCATCCATCCATCCAGTCCTGGGAATGGTTGATGGGATCCATCCATCCATCCATCCATCCAGCCATCCATCCATCCATCCATCCATCCATCCAGTCCTGGGAATGGTTGATGGGATCCATCCATCCATCCATCCATCCATCCATCCATCCATCCATCCATCCAGTCCTGGGAATGGTTGATGGGATCCATCCATCCATCCATCCATCCATCCATCCATCCATCCATCCATCCATCCATCCATCCAGTCCTGGGAATGGTTGATGGGATCCATCCATCCATCCATCCATCCATCCATCCATCCATCCATCCATCCATCCATCCATCCATCCGTCCATCCAGTCCTGGGAATGGTTGATGGGATCCATCCATCCATCCATCCATCCATCCATCCATCCATCCATCCATCCATCCATCCATCCATCCATCCATCCATCCATCCATCCATCCATCCAGTCCTGGGAATGGTTGATGGGATCCATCCATCCATCCATCCATCCATCCATCCATCCATCCATCCAGTCCTGGGAATGGTTGATGGGATCCATCCATCCATCCATCCATCCATCCATCCATCAATCCATCCAGTCCTGGGAATGCTTGATGGGATCCTTCCATCCATCCATCCATCCATCCATCCATCCAGTCCTGGGAATGGTTGATGGGATCCATCCATCCATCCATCCATCCATCCATCCATCCATCCATCCATCCATCCATCCATCCATCCATCCATCCATCCATCCATCCATCCATCCATCCATCCATCCATCCATCCATCCATCCATCCATCCATCCATCCATCCATCCATCCATCCATCCATCCATCCATCCATCCATCCATCCATCCATCCATCCATCCATCCATCCATCCATCCATCCATCCATCCATCCATCCATCCATCCATCCATCCATCCATCCATCCATCCATCCATCCATCCATCCATCCATCCATCCATCCATCCATCCATCCATCCATCCATCCATCCATCCATCCATCCATCCATCCATCCATCCATCCATCCATCCATCCATCCATCCATCCATCCATCCATCCATCCATCCATCCATCCATCCATCCATCCATCCATCCATCCATCCATCCATCCATCCATCCATCCATCCATCCATCCATCCATCCATCCATCCATCCATCCATCCATCCATCCATCCATCCATCCATCCATCCATCCATCCATCCATCCATCCATCCATCCATCCATCCATCCATCCATCCATCCATCCATCCATCCATCCATCCATCCATCCATCCATCCATCCATCCATCCATCCATCCATCCATCCATCCATCCATCCATCCATCCATCCATCCATCCATCCATCCATCCATCCATCCATCCATCCATCCATCCATCCATCCATCCATCCATCCATCCATCCATCCATCCATCCATCCATCCATCCATCCATCCATCCATCCATCCATCCATCCATCCATCCATCCATCCATCCATCCATCCATCCATCCATCCATCCATCCATCCATCCATCCATCCATCCATCCATCCATCCATCCATCCATCCATCCATCCATCCATCCATCCATCCATCCATCCATCCATCCATCCATCCATCCATCCATCCATCCATCCATCCATCCATCCATCCATCCATCCATCCATCCATCCATCCATCCATCCATCCATCCATCCATCCATCCATCCATCCATCCATCCATCCATCCATCCATCCATCCATCCATCCATCCATCCATCCATCCATCCATCCATCCATCCATCCATCCATCCATCCATCCATCCATCCATCCATCCATCCATCCATCCATCCATCCATCCATCCATCCATCCATCCATCCATCCATCCATCCATCCATCCATCCATCCATCCATCCATCCATCCATCCATCCATCCATCCATCCATCCATCCATCCATCCATCCATCCATCCATCCATCCATCCATCCATCCATCCATCCATCCATCCATCCATCCATCCATCCATCCATCCATCCATCCATCCATCCATCCATCCATCCATCCATCCATCCATCCATCCATCCATCCATCCATCCATCCATCCATCCATCCATCCATCCATCCATCCATCCATCCATCCATCCATCCATCCATCCATCCATCCATCCATCCATCCATCCATCCATCCATCCATCCATCCATCCATCCATCCATCCATCCATCCATCCATCCATCCATCCATCCATCCATCCATCCATCCATCCATCCATCCATCCATCCATCCATCCATCCATCCATCCATCCATCCATCCATCCATCCATCCATCCATCCATCCATCCATCCATCCATCCATCCATCCATCCATCCATCCATCCATCCATCCATCCATCCATCCATCCATCCATCCATCCATCCATCCATCCATCCATCCATCCATCCATCCATCCATCCATCCATCCATCCATCCATCCATCCATCCATCCATCCATCCATCCATCCATCCATCCATCCATCCATCCATCCATCCATCCATCCATCCATCCATCCATCCATCCATCCATCCATCCATCCATCCATCCATCCATCCATCCATCCATCCATCCATCCATCCATCCATCCATCCATCCATCCATCCATCCATCCATCCATCCATCCATCCATCCATCCATCCATCCATCCATCCATCCATCCATCCATCCATCCATCCATCCATCCATCCATCCATCCATCCATCCATCCATCCATCCATCCATCCATCCATCCATCCATCCATCCATCCATCCATCCATCCATCCATCCATCCATCCATCCATCCATCCATCCATCCATCCATCCATCCATCCATCCATCCATCCATCCATCCATCCATCCATCCATCCATCCATCCATCCATCCATCCATCCATCCATCCATCCATCCATCCATCCATCCATCCATCCATCCATCCATCCATCCATCCATCCATCCATCCATCCATCCATCCATCCATCCATCCATCCATCCATCCATCCATCCATCCATCCATCCATCCATCCATCCATCCATCCATCCATCCATCCATCCATCCATCCATCCATCCATCCATCCATCCATCCATCCATCCATCCATCCATCCATCCATCCATCCATCCATCCATCCATCCATCCATCCAT
>NC_092738.1:46052578-46264578 GCF_047496885.1 Scyliorhinus torazame | reverse complement strand
AGGTGAAAGAGAGCGAAACAAGACCAAAGAGGGTGAAAGAGAGAGAAACGAGACGAAGGAAGGTGAAAGAGAGTGTAACGAGACAAAGGAGGGTGAAAGGGAGTGAAACGAGATGAAGGAGGGTGAAAGAGAGCGAAACGAGACGAAGGAGGGTGAAAGGGAGCGAAACGAGATGAAGGAGGGTGAAAGAGAGCGAAACGAGACGAAGGAGGGTGAAAGAGAGCGAAACGAGACGAAGGAGGGTGAAAGAGGGCGAAACGAGATGAAGGCGGGTGGAACAGAGCGAAACAAGATGAAGGAGGATGAAAGAGAGCGAAACGAGATGAAGGAGGGTGAAAGAGAGCAAAACGAGACGAAGGAATGTGAAAGAGAGCGAAACGAAACGATGGAGTGTGAAAGAGAGCAAAACGAGACAAAGGAGGGTGAAAGAGGGCGAAACGAGACGAAGGCGGGTGGAACAGAGCGAAACAAGACGAAGGAGGATGAAAGAGAACGAAACAAGACGAAGGAGGGTGAAAAAGAGCAAAACGAGACGGAGTGTGAAAGAGAGCGAAACGAGACGATGGAGTGTGAAAGAGAGCGAAACGAGAGGAAGGATGGTGAAAGAGAGCGAACCGAGACGAAGGAGGGTGAAAGAGAGCGAAACGAGAGGAAGGAGGGTGGAACAGAGCGAAACGAGACGAAGGAGTGTGAAACAGAGTGAAACGAGACGAAGGAGGATGAAAGAGAGATGAACGAGATGAGGGAGGGGCAAAGAGAGCGAAGCGAGATGAAGGAGGGTGAAAGAGAGCGGAACGAGATGAATGAGGGTGAAAGAGAGCAAAACGAGACGAAAGAGTGTGAAAGAGAGCGAAACAAGACGATGGAGGGTGAAAGAGAGGGAAACGAGAGGAAGGATGTTGAAAGAGAGCGAACCGAGACGAAGTAGTGTGAAAGGGAGCAAAACGAGATGAAGGAGGGCGAAAGAGAGCAAAACGAGATGAAGGAGGGTGAAAGAGAGCGAAAAGAGACAAAGGAGGGTGAAAGAGGACGAAACGAGACGAAAGCAGGTGGAACAGAGCGAAACAAGACGAAGGAGGGTGAAAGAGAGCGAAACGAGACGAAGGAGGGTGAAAGAGAGCAAAACGAGACGAAGGAGGGTGAAAGAGAGCGAAACGAGACGAAGGAGGGTGAAAGAGAACGAAAGGAGTCTAAGGAGGGTGAAAGAGAGTGGAACGAGACGAAGGAGGGTGAAAGAGACCGAAACGAGATGAAGGAAGGTGAAAGAGAGCGAAACGAGACCAAAGAGGGTGAAAGAGAGAGAAACGAGACGAAGGAAGGTGAAAGAGAGTGTAACGAGACAAAGGAGGGTGAAAGGGAGTGAAACGAGATGAAGGAGGGTGAAAGAGAGCGAAACGAGACGAAGGAGGGTGAAAGGGAGCGAAACGAGACGAAGGAGGGTGAAAGAGGGCGAAACGAGACGAAGGCGGGTGGAACAGAGCGAAACAAGATGAAGGAGGATGAAAGAGAGCGAAACGAGATGAAGGAGGGTGAAAGAGAGCAAAACGAGACGAAGGAATGTGAAAGAGAGCGAAACAAAACGATGGAGTGTGAAAGAGAGCGAAACGAGACGAAGGAGGGTGAAAGAGGGCGAAACGAGACGAAGGCGGGTGGAACAGAGCGAAACAAGACGAAGGAGGATGAAAGAGAACGAAACGAGACGAAGGAGGGTGAAAGAGAGCAAAACGAGACGAAGGAGTGTGAAAGAGAGCGAAACGAGACGATGGAGTGTGAAAGAGAGCGAAACGAGAGGAAGGATGGTGAAAGAGAGCGAACCGAGACGACGGAGGTTGAAAGAGAGCGAAACGAGAGGAAGGAGGGTGAAAGAGAGCGAAACGAGACGAAGTAGGGTGAAAGGGAGCAAAACGAGATGAAGGAGGTTGAAAGAGAGCGAAATGAGATGAAGGAGGGTGAAAGAGAGCGAAAAGAGACTAAGGAGGGTGAGCGAGGGCGAAACGAGACGAAGGCGGGTGGAACAGAGCGAAACAAGACGATGGAAGGTGATAGAGAGCAAAACGAGACGAAGGAGTGTGAAACAGAGTGAAACGAGACGAAGGAGGATGAAAGAGAGCTGAACGAGATGAGGGAGGGGCAAAGAGAGCGAAACGAGATGAAGGAGGGTGAAAGAGAGCGGAACGAGATGAATGAGGGTGAAAGAGAGCAAAACGAGACGAAAGAGTGTGAAAGAGAGCGAAACGAGACGATGGAGGGTGAAAGAGAGGGAAACGAGAGGAAGGATGTTGAAAGAGAGCGAACCGAGACAAAGGAGTGTGAAAGGGAGCAAAACGAGATGAAGGAGGGTGAAAGAGAGCGAAAAGAGAGAAAGGAGGGTGAAAGAGGACGAAACGAGACGAAAGCAGGTGGAACAGAGCGAAACAAGACGAAGGAGGGTGAAAGAGAGCGAAACGAGACGAAGGAGGGTGAAAGAGAGCAAAACGAGATGAAGGAGTGTGAAACAGAGCGAAACGAGACGAAGGATGATGAAAGAGAGCTAAACGAGACGAAGGAGGGTCAAAGAGAGCGAAACGAGATGAAGGAGGGCCAAAGAGGGGGAAACGAGATGAAGGAGTTTGAAAGAGAGCGAAACGACACGAAGGAGGGTGAAAGAGAGCGAAACAAGACGGTGGAGGGTGAAAGAGAGCGAAACGAGAGGAAGGAGGGTGGAAGAGAGCCAAACGAGACGGAGGAGGGTGAAAGAGAGCGAAACGAGACGAAGGAGGGTGAAAGAGAGCGAAACGAGACGAAGGAGGGTGAAAGAGAGCGAAATGAGACAAAGAAAGGTGAAAGAGAGTGAAACGAGACGAAAGAGTGTGAAAGAGAGCGAAACGAGACGAAGGAGGGTGAAAGAGAGCGAAACGAGACGAAGGAGGGTGAAAGAGAGCGAAAGGAGTCGAAGGAGGGTGAAAGAGAGTGGAACGAGACGAAGGAGGGTGAAAGAGACCGAAACGAGACGAAGGAAGGTGAAAGAGAATGAATCGAGACGAAGGAGGGTGAAAGAGAGCGAAACGAGACGAAGGAGGGTGAAAGAGAGCGAAAGGAGTCTAAGGAGGGTGAAAGAGAGTGGAACGAGACGAAGGAGGGTGAAAGAGACCGAAACGAGACGAAGGAAGGTGAAAGAGAGCGAAACAAGACCAAAGAGGGTGAAAGAGAGAGAAACGAGACGAAGGAAGGTGAAAGAGAGTGTAACGAGACAAAGGAGGGTGAAAGGGAGTGAAACGAGATGAAGGAGGGTGAAAGAGAGCGAAACGAGACGAAGGAGGGTGAAAGGGAGCGAAACGAGATGAAGGAGGGTGAAAGAGAGCGAAACGAGACGAAGGAGGGTGAAAGAGAGCGAAACGAGACGAAGGAGGGTGAAAGAGGGCGAAACGAGATGAAGGCGGGTGGAACAGAGCGAAACAAGATGAAGGAGGATGAAAGAGAGCGAAACGAGATGAAGGAGGGTGAAAGAGAGCAAAACGAGACGAAGGAATGTGAAAGAGAGCGAAACGAAACGATGGAGTGTGAAAGAGAGCGAAACGAGACAAAGGAGGGTGAAAGAGGGCGAAACGAGACGAAGGCGGGTGGAACAGAGCGAAACAAGACGAAGGAGGATGAAAGAGAACGAAACGAGACGAAGGAGGGTGAAAGAGAGCAAAACGAGACGAAGGAGTGTGAAAGAGAGCGAAACGAGACGATGGAGTGTGAAAGAGAGCGAAACGAGAGGAAGGATGGTGAAAGAGAGCGAACCGAGACGAAGGAGGGTGAAAGAGAGCGAAACGAGAGGAAGGAGGGTGAAAGAGAGCGAAACGAGACGAAGTAGGGTGAAAGGGAGCAAAACGAGATGAAGGAGGTTGAAAGAGAGCGAAATGAGATGAAGGAGGGTGAAAGAGAGCGAAAAGAGACTAAGGAGGGTGAGCGAGGGCGAAACGAGACGAAGGCGGGTGGAACAGAGCGAAACAAGACGATGGAAGGTGATAGAGAGCAAAACGAGACGAAGGAGTGTGAAACAGAGTGAAACGAGACGAAGGAGGATGAAAGAGAGCTGAACGAGATGAGGGAGGGGCAAAGAGAGCGAAACGAGATGAAGGAGGGTGAAAGAGAGCGGAACGAGATGAATGAGGGTGAAAGAGAGCAAAACGAGATGAAAGAGTGTGAAAGAGAGCGAAACGAGACGATGGAGGGTGAAAGAGAGGGAAACGAGAGGAAGGATGTTGAAAGAGAGCGAACCGAGACGAAGGAGTGTGAAAGGGAGCGAAACGAGATGAAGGAGGGCGAAAGAGAGCAAAACGAGATGAAGGAGGGTGAAAGAGAGCGAAAAGAGAGAAAGGAGGGTGAAAGAGGACGAAACGAGACGAAAGCAGGTGGAACAGAGCGAAACAAGACGAAGGAGGGTGAAAGAGAGCGAAACGAGACGAAGGAGGGTGAAAGAGAGCAAAACGAGATGAAGGAGTGTGAAACAGAGCGAAACGAGACGAAGGATGATGAAAGAGAGCTAAACGAGACGAAGGAGGGTCAAAGAGAGCGAAACGAGATGAAGGAGGGCCAAAGAGGGGGAAACGAGATGAAGGAGTTTGAAAGAGAGCGAAACGACACGAAGGAGGGTGAAAGAGAGCGAAACAAGACGGTGGAGGGTGAAAGAGAGCGAAACGAGAGGAAGGAGGGTGGAAGAGAGCCAAACGAGACGAAGGAGGGTGAAAGAGAGCGAAACGAGACGAAGGAGGGTGAAAGAGAGCGAAACGAGACGAAGGAGGGTGAAAGAGAGCGAAATGAGACAAAGAAAGGTGAAAGAGAGTGAAACGAGACGAAAGAGTGTGAAAGAGAGCGAAACGAGACGAAGGAGGGTGAAAGAGAGCGAAACGAGACGAAGGAGGGTGAAAGAGAGCGAAAGGAGTCGAAGGAGGGTGAAAGAGAGTGGAACGAGACGAAGGAGGGTGAAAGAGACCGAAACGAGACGAAGGAAGGTGAAAGAGAATGAATCGAGACGAAGGAGGGTGAAAGAGAGCGAAACGAGACGAAGGAGGGTGAAAGAGAGCGAAAGGAGTCTAAGGAGGGTGAAAGAGAGTGGAACGAGACGAAGGAGGGTGAAAGAGACCGAAACGAGACGAAGGAAGGTGAAAGAGAGCGAAACAAGACCAAAGAGGGTGAAAGAGAGAGAAACGAGACGAAGGAAGGTGAAAGAGAGTGTAACGAGACAAAGGAGGGTGAAAGGGAGTGAAACGAGATGAAGGAGGGTGAAAGAGAGCGAAACGAGATGAAGGAGGGTGAAAGGGAGCGAAACGAGATGAAGGAGGGTGAAAGAGAGCGAAACGAGACGAAGGAGGGTGAAAGAGAGCGAAACGAGACGAAGGAGGGTGAAAGAGGGCGAAACGAGATGAAGGCGGGTGGAACAGAGCGAAACAAGATGAAGGAGGATGAAAGAGAGCGAAACGAGATGAAGGAGGGTGAAAGAGAGCAAAACGAGACGAAGGAATGTGAAAGAGAGCGAAACGAAACGATGGAGTGTGAAAGAGAGCAAAACGAGACAAAGGAGGGTGAAAGAGGGCGAAACGAGACGAAGGCGGGTGGAACAGAGCGAAACAAGACGAAGGAGGATGAAAGAGAACGAAACGAGACGAAGGAGGGTGAATGAGAGCAAAACGAGACGAAGGAGTGTGAAAGAGAGCGAAACGAGACGATGGAGTGTGAAAGAGAGCGAAACGAGAGGAAGGATGGTGAAAGAGAGCGAACCGAGACGAAGGAGGGTGAAAGAGAGCGAAACGAGAGGAAGGAGGGTGAAAGAGAGCGAAACGAGACGAAGTAGGGTGAAAGGGAGCAAAACGAGATGAAGGAGGTTGAAAGAGAGCGAAACGAGATGAAGGAGGGTGAAAGAGAGCGAAAAGAGACTAAGGAGGGTGAGCGAGGGCGAAACGAGACGAAGGCGGGTGGAACAGAGCGAAACGAGACGAAGGAGTGTGAAACAGAGTGAAACGAGACGAAGGAGGATGAAAGAGAGATGAACGAGATGAGGGAGGGGCAAAGAGAGCGAAGCGAGATGAAGGAGGGTGAAAGAGAGCGGAACGAGATGAATGAGGGTGAAAGAGAGCAAAACGAGACGAAAGAGTGTGAAAGAGAGCGAAACGAGACGATGGAGGGTGAAAGAGAGGGAAACGAGAGGAAGGATGTTGAAAGAGAGCGAACCGAGACGAAGTAGTGTGAAAGGGAGCGAAACGAGATGAAGGAGGGCGAAAGAGAGCAAAACGAGATGAAGGAGGGTGAAAGAGAGCGAAAAGAGACGAAGGAGGGTGAAAGAGAGCAAAACGAGACGAAGGAGTGTGAAACAGAGCGAAACGAGACGAAGGATGATGAAAGAGAGCGAAACGAGACGAAAGAGTGTGAAAGAGAGCGAAACGAGATGAAGGAGGGCGAAAGAGAGCAAAACGAGACGAAGGAGGGTCAAAGAGAGCGAAACGAGATGAAGGAGGGCCAAAGAGGGGGAAACGAGATGAAGGAGTTTGAAAGAGAGCGAAACGACACGAAGGAGGGTGAAAGAGAGCGAAACAAGACGGTGGAGGGTGAAAGAGAGCGAAACGAGAGGAAGGAGGGTGGAAGAGAGCCAAATGAGACGAAGGAGGGTGAAAGAGAGCGAAACGAGACGAAGGAGGGTGAAAGAGAGCGAAACGAGACGAAGGAGGGTGAAAGAGAGCGAAATGAGACAAAGAAAGGTGAAAGAGAGCGAAACGAGACGAAAGAGTGTGAAAGAGAGCGAAACGAGACGAAGGAGGGTGAAAGAGAGCGAAACGAGACGAAGGAGGGTGAAAGAGAGCGAAAGGAGTCTAAGGAGGGTGAAAGAGAGTGGAACGAGACGAAGGAGGGTGAAAGAGACCGAAACGAGACGAAGGAAGGTGAAAGAGAATGAATCGAGACGAAGGAGGGTGAAAGAGAGCAAAACGAGACGAAGGAGGGTGAAAGAGAGCGAAACGAGATGAAGGAGGGTCAAAGAGAGCGAAACGAGACGAAGGAGGGTGAAAGAGAGCGAAACGAGACGAAGGAGGGTGAAAGAGAGCAAAACGAGACAAAGGAGTGTGAAAGAGAGCGAAACGAGACAATGGAGGGTGAAAGAGAGCGAAATGAGAGGAAGGAGGGTGAAAGAGAGCGAAACGAGACGAAGCAGGGTGAAACAGAGCGAAAAGAGACAAAGGAGGGTGAAAGAGGGCGAAACGAGACGAAGGCAGGTGGAACAGAGCGAAACAAGATGAAGGAGGGTGAAAGAGAGCGAAACGAGACGAATGAGAGTGAAAGAGAGCAAAACGAGATGAAGGAGTGTGAAAGAGAGCGAAACGAGACGATGGAGGGTGAAAGAGAGGGAAACGAGAGGAAGGATGGTGAAAGAGAGCGAACCGAGACGAAGGAGGGTGAAAGAGAGCAAAACGAGATGAAGGAGGGTGAAAGAGAGCGAAAAGAGACAAAGGAGGGTGAAAGAGGACGAAACGAGACGAAAGAGGGTGGAACAGAGCGAAACAAGACGAAGGAGGGTGAAAGAGAGCGAAACGAGATGAAGGAGGGTGAAAGAGAGCGAAACGAGACGAAGGAGGGTGAAAGAGAGCGAAACGAGACGAAGGAGGGTGAAAGAGGGCGAAACGAGACGAAGGCGGGTGGAACAGAGCGAAACAAGACGAAGGAGGATGAAAGAGAGCGAAACGAGACGAAGGAGGGTGAAAGAGAGCAAAACGAGACGAAGGAGTGTGAAAGAGAGCGAAACGAGACGATGGAGTGTGAAAGAGAGCGAAACAAGACGAAGGAGGGTGAAAGAGGGCGAAACGAGACGAAGGCGGGTGGAACAGAGCGAAACAAGACGAAGGAGGGTGAAAGAGAGCGAAACGAGATGAAGGAGGGTGAAAGAGAGCGAAAAGAGACAAAGGAGGGTGAAAGAGGACGAAACGAGACGAAAGCAGGTGGAACAGAGCGAAACAAGACGAAGAAGGGTGAAAGCGAGCGAAACGAGACGAAGGAGGGTGAAAGAGAGCGAAACGAGACGAAGGAGTGTGAAACAGAGCGAAACGAGACGAAGGATGATGAAAGAGAGCTAAACGAGATGAAGCAGGGTCAAAGAGAGCGAAACGAGATGAAGGAGGGCCAAAGAGGGCGAAACGAGATGAAAGAGTTTGAAAGAGAGCGAAACGACACGAATGAGGGTGAAAGAGAGCGAAACAAGACGGTGGAGGGTGAAAGAGAGCGAAACTAGAGGAAGGAGGGTGAAAGAGAGACAAACGAGACGAAGTAGGGTGAAAGAGAGCGAAACGAGACGAAGGAGGGTGAAAGAGAGCGAAACGAGACAAAGGAGGGTGAAAGAGAGCGAAACGAGACAGAGAAAGGTGAAAGAGAGCGAAACGAGACGAAGGAGTGTGAAAGAGAGTGAAACGAGACGAAAGAGTGTGAAAGAGAGCGAAACGAGACGATGGAGGGTGAAAGAGAGGGAAACGAGAGGAAGGATGTTGAAAGAGAGCGAACCGAGACGAAGTAGTGTGAAAGGGAGCGAAACGAGATGAAGGAGGGCGAAAGAGAGCAAAACGAGATGAAGGAGGGTGAAAGAGAGCGAAAAGAGACAAAGGAGGGTGAAAGAGGACGAAACGAGACGAAAGCAGGTGGAACAGAGCGAAACAAGACGAAGGAGGGTGAAAGAGAGCGAAACGAGACGAAGGAGGGTGAAAGAGAGCAAAACGAGACGAAGGAGTGTGAAACAGAGCGAAACGAGACGAAGGATGATGAAAGAGAGCTAAACGAGACGAAGGAGGGTCAAAGAGAGCGAAACGAGATGAAGGAGGGCCAAAGAGGGGGAAACGAGATGAAGGAGTTTGAAAGAGAGCGAAACGACACGAAGGAGGGTGAAAGAGAGCGAAACAAGACGGTGGAGGGTGAAAGAGAGCGAAACGAGAGGAAGGAGGGTGGAAGAGAGCCAAACGAGACGAAGGAGGGTGAAAGAGAGCGAAACGAGACGAAGGAGGGTGAAAGAGAGCGAAACGAGACGAAGGAGGGTGAAAGAGAGCGAAATGAGACAAAGAAAGGTGAAAGAGAGCGAAACGAGACGAAAGAGTGTGAAAGAGAGCGAAACGAGACGAAGGAGGGTGAAAGAGAGCGAAACGAGACGAAGGAGGGTGAAAGAGAGCGAAAGGAGTCTAAGGAGGGTGAAAGAGAGTGGAACGAGACGAAGGAGGGTGAAAGAGACCGAAACGAGACGAAGGAAGGTGAAAGAGAATGAATCGAGACGAAGGAGGGTGAAAGAGAGCGAAACGAGACGAAGGAGGGTGAAAGAGAGCGAAACGAGATGAAGGAGGGTCAAAGAGAGCGAAACGAGACGAAGGAGGGTCAAAGAGAGCGAAACGAGACGAAGGAGGGTGAAAGAGAGCAAAACGAGACAAAGGAGTGTGAAAGAGAGCGAAACGAGACAATGGAGGGTGAAAGAGAGCGAAATGAGAGGAAGGAGGGTGAAAGAGAGCGAAACGAGACGAAGCAGGGTGAAACAGAGCGAAAAGAGACAAAGGAGGGTGAAAGAGGGCGAAACGAGACGAAGGCAGGTGGAACAGTGCGAAACAAGATGAAGGAGGGTGAAAGAGAGCGAAACGAGATGAATGAGAGTGAAAGAGAGCAAAACGAGATGAAGGAGTGTGAAAGAGAGCGAAACGAGACGATGGAGGGTGAAAGAGAGGGAAACGAGAGGAAGGATGGTGAAAGAGAGCGAACCGAGACGAAGGAGGGTGAAAGAGAGCAAAACGAGATGAAGGAGGGTGAAAGAGAGCGAAAAGAGACAAAGGAGGGTGAAAGAGGACGAAACGAGACGAAAGCGGGTGGAACAGAGCGAAACAAGACGAAGGAGGGTGAAAGAGAGCGAAACGAGATGAAGGAGGGTGAAAGAGAGCGAAACGAGACGAAGGAGGGTGAAAGAGGGCGAAACGAGACGAAGGCGGGTGGAACAGAGCGAAACAAGACGAAGGAGGATGAAAGAGAGCGAAACGAGACGAAGGAGGGTGAAAGAGAGCAAAACGAGACGAAGGAGTGTGAAAGAGAGCGAAACGAGACGATGGAGTGTGAAAGAGAGCGAAACAAGACGAAGGAGGGTGAAAGAGGGCGAAACGAGACGAAGGCGGGCGGAACAGAGCGAAACAAGACGAAGGAGGGTGAAAGAGAGCGAAACGAGATGAAGGAGGGTGAAAGAGAGCGAAAAGAGACAAAGGAGGGTGAAAGAGGACGAAACGAGACGAAAGCAGGTGGAACAGAGCGAAACAAGACGAAGAAGGGTGAAAGCGAGCGAAACGAGACGAAGGAGGGTGAAAGAGAGCGAAACGAGACGAAGGAGTGTGAAACAGAGCGAAACGAGACGAAGGATGATGAAAGAGAGCTAAACGAGATGAAGCAGGGTCAAAGAGAGCGAAACGAGATGAAGGAGGGCCAAAGAGGGCGAAACGAGATGAAAGAGTTTGAAAGAGAGCGAAACGACACGAATGAGGGTGAAAGAGAGCGAAACAAGACGGTGGAGGGTGAAAGAGAGCGAAACTAGAGGAAGGAGGGTGAAAGAGAGACAAACGAGACGAAGTAGGGTGAAAGAGAGCGAAACGAGACGAAGGAGGGTGAAAGAGAGCGAAACGAGACAAAGGAGGGTGAAAGAGAGCGAAACGAGACAGAGAAAGGTGAAAGAGAGCGAAACGAGACGAAGGAGTGTGAAAGAGAGTGAAACGAGACGAAAGAGTGTGAAAGAGAGCGAAACGAGACGATGGAGGGTGAAAGAGAGGGAAACGAGAGGAAGGATGTTGAAAGAGAGCGAACCGAGACGAAGTAGTGTGAAAGGGAGCGAAACGAGATGAAGGAGGGCGAAAGAGAGCAAAACGAGATGAAGGAGGGTGAAAGAGAGCGAAAAGAGACAAAGGAGGGTGAAAGAGGACGAAACGAGACGAAAGCAGGTGGAACAGAGCAAAACAAGACGAAGGAGGGTGAAAGAGAGCGAAACGAGACGAAGGAGGGTGAAAGAGAGCAAAACGAGACGAAGGAGTGTGAAACAGAGCGAAACGAGACGAAGGATGATGAAAGAGAGCTAAACGAGACGAAGGAGGGTCAAAGAGAGCGAAACGAGATGAAGGAGGGCCAAAGAGGGGGAAACGAGATGAAGGAGTTTGAAAGAGAGCGAAACGACACGAAGGAGGGTGAAAGAGAGCGAAACAAGACGGTGGAGGGTGAAAAAGAGCGAAACGAGAGGAAGGAGGGTGGAAGAGAGCCAAACGAGACGAAGGAGGGTGAAAGAGAGCGAAACGAGACGAAGGAGGGTGAAAGAGAGCGAAACGAGACGAAGGAGGGTGAAAGAGAGCGAAATGAGACAAAGAAAGGTGAAAGAGAGCGAAACGAGACGAAAGAGTGTGAAAGAGAGCGAAACGAGACGAAGGAGGGTGAAAGAGAGCGAAACGAGACGAAGGAGGGTGAAAGAGAGCGAAAGGAGTCTAAGGAGGGTGAAAGAGAGTGGAACGAGACGAAGGAGGGTGAAAGAGACCGAAACGAGACGAAGGAAGGTGAAAGAGAATGAATCGAGACGAAGGAGGGTGAAAGAGAGCGAAACGAGACGAAGGAGGGTGAAAGAGAGCGAAACGAGATGAAGGAGGGTCAAAGAGAGCGAAACGAGACGAAGGAGGGTCAAAGAGAGCGAAACGAGACGAAGGAGGGTGAAAGAGAGCAAAACGAGACAAAGGAGTGTGAAAGAGAGCGAAACGAGACAATGGAGGGTGAAAGAGAGCGAAATGAGAGGAAGGAGGGTGAAAGAGAGCGAAACGAGACGAAGCAGGGTGAAACAGAGCGAAAAGAGACAAAGGAGGGTGAAAGAGGGCGAAACGAGACGAAGGCAGGTGGAACAGTGCGAAACAAGATGAAGGAGGGTGAAAGAGAGCGAAACGAGATGAATGAGAGTGAAAGAGAGCAAAACGAGATGAAGGAGTGTGAAAGAGAGCGAAACGAGACGATGGAGGGTGAAAGAGAGGGAAACGAGAGGAAGGATGGTGAAAGAGAGCGAACCGAGACGAAGGAGGGTGAAAGAGAGCAAAACGAGATGAAGGAGGGTGAAAGAGAGCGAAAAGAGACAAAGGAGGGTGAAAGAGGACGAAACGAGACGAAAGCGGGTGGAACAGAGCGAAACAAGACGAAGGAGGGTGAAAGAGAGCGAAACGAGATGAAGGAGGGTGAAAGAGAGCGAAACGAGACGAAGGAGGTTGAAAGAGGGCGAAACGAGACGAAGGCGGGTGGAACAGAGCGAAACAAGACGAAGGAGGATGAAAGAGAGCGAAACGAGACGAAGGAGGGTGAAAGAGAGCAAAACGAGACGAAGGAGTGTGAAAGAGAGCGAAACGAGACGATGGAGTGTGAAAGAGAGCGAAACAAGACGAAGGAGGGTGAAAGAGGGCGAAACGAGACGAAGGCGGGCGGAACAGAGCGAAACAAGACGAAGGAGGGTGAAAGAGAGCGAAACGAGATGAAGGAGGGTGAAAGAGAGCGAAAAGAGACAAAGGAGGGTGAAAGAGGACGAAACGAGACGAAAGCAGGTGGAACAGAGCGAAACAAGACGAAGAAGGGTGAAAGCGAGCGAAACGAGACGAAGGAGGGTGAAAGAGAGTGAAACGAGACGAAGGAGTGTGAAACAGAGCGAAACGAGACGAAGGATGATGAAAGAGAGCTAAACGAGATGAAGCAGGGTCAAAGAGAGCGAAACGAGATGAAGGAGGGCCAAAGAGGGGGAAACGAGATGAAGGAGTTTGAAAGAGAGCGAAACGACACGAAGGAGGGTGAAAGAGAGCGAAACAAGACGGTGGAGGGTGAAAGAGAGCGAAACGAGAGGAAGGAGGGTGGAAGAGAGCCAAACGAGACGAAGGAGGGTGAAAGAGAGCGAAACGAGACGAAGGAGGGTGAAAGAGAGCGAAACGAGACGAAGGAGGGTGAAAGAGAGCGAAATGAGACAAAGAAAGGTGAAAGAGAGCGAAACGAGACGAAAGAGTGTGAAAGAGAGCGAAACGAGACGAAGGAGGGTGAAAGAGAGCGAAACGAGACGAAGGAGGGTGAAAGAGAGCGAAAGGAGTCTAAGGAGGGTGAAAGAGAGTGGAACGAGACGAAGGAGGGTGAAAGAGACCGAAACGAGACGAAGGAAGGTGAAAGAGAATGAATCGAGACGAAGGAGGGTGAAAGAGAGCGAAACGAGACGAAGGAGGGTGAAAGAGAGCGAAACGAGATGAAGGAGGGTCAAAGAGAGCGAAACGAGACGAAGGAGGGTGAAAGAGAGCGAAACGAGACGAAGGAGGGTGAAAGAGGGCGAAACGAGATGAAGGCGGGTGGAACAGAGCGAAACAAGATGAAGGAGGATGAAAGAGAGCGAAACGAGATGAAGGAGGGTGACAGAGAGCAAAACGAGACGAAGGAATGTGAAAGAGAGCGAAACGAAACGATGGAGTGTGAAAGAGAGCAAAACGAGACAAAGGAGGGTGAAAGAGGGCGAAACGAGACGAAGGCGGGTGGAACAGAGCGAAACAAGACGAAAGAGGATGAAAGAGAACGAAACGAGACGAAGGAGGGTGAAAGAGAGCAAAACGAGACGAAGGAGGATGAAAGAGAACGAAACGAGACGAAGGAGGGTGAAAGAGAGCGAAACGAGACGATGGAGTGTGAAAGAGAGCGAAACGAGAGGAAGGATGGTGAAAGAGAGCGAACCGAGACGAAGGAGGGTGAAAGAGAGCGAAACGAGAGGAAGGAGGGTGAAAGAGAGCGAAACGAGACGAAGTAGGGTGAAAGGGAGCAAAACGAGATGAAGGAGGTTGAAAGAGAGCGAAACGAGATGAAGGAGGGTGAAAGAGAGCGAAAAGAGACTAAGGAGGGTGAGCGAGGGCGAAACGAGACGAAGGCGGGTGGAACAGAGCGAAACGAGACGAAGGAGTGTGAAACAGAGTGAAACGAGACGAAGGAGGATGAAAGAGAGATGAACGAGATGAGGGAGGGGCAAAGAGAGCGAAGCGAGATGAAGGAGGGTGAAAGAGAGCGGAACGAGACGAAAGAGTGTGAAAGAGAGCGAAACGAGACGATGGAGGGTGAAAGAGAGGGAAACGAGAGGAAGGATGTTGAAAGAGAGCGAACCGAGACGAAGTAGTGTGAAAGGGAGCGAAACGAGATGAAGGAGGGCGAAAGAGAGCAAAACGAGATGAAGGAGGGTGAAAGAGACCGAAAAGAGACAAAGGAGGGTGAAAGAGGACGAAACGAGACGAAAGCAGGTGGAACAGAGCGAAACAAGACGAAGGAGGGTGAAAGAGAGCGAAACGAGACGAAGGAGGGTGAAAGAGAGCAAAACGAGACGAAGGAGTGTGAAACAGAGCGAAACGAGACGAAGGATGATGAAAGAGAGCTAAACGAGACGAAGGAGGGTCAAAGAGAGCGAAACGAGATGAAGGAGGGCCAAAGAGGGGGAAACGAGATGAAGGAGTTTGAAAGAGAGCGAAACGACACGAAGGAGGGTGAAAGAGAGCGAAACAAGACGGTGGAGGGTGAAAGAGAGCGAAACGAGAGGAAGGAGGGTGGAAGAGAGCCAAATGAGACGAAGGAGGGTGAAAGAGAGCGAAACGAGACGAAGGAGGGTGAAAGAGAGCGAAACGAGACGAAGGAGGGTGAAAGAGAGCGAAATGAGACAAAGAAAGGTGAAAGAGAGCGAAACGAGACGAAAGAGTGTGAAAGAGAGCGAAACGAGACGAAGGAGGGTGAAAGAGAGCGAAACGAGACGAAGGAGGGTGAAAGAGAGCGAAAGGAGTCTAAGGAGGGTGAAAGAGAGTGGAACGAGACGAAGGAGGGTGAAAGAGACCAAAACGAGACGAAGGAAGGTGAAAGAGAATGAATCGAGACGAAGGAGGGTGAAAGAGAGCGAAACGAGACGAAGGAGGGTGAAAGAGAGCGAAACGAGATGAAGGAGGGTCAAAGAGAGCGAAACGAGACGAAGGAGGGTGAAAGAGAGCGAAACGAGACGAAGGAGGGTGAAAGAGAGCAAAACGAGACAAAGGAGTGTGAAAGAGAGCGAAACGAGTCAATGGAGGGTGAAAGAGAGCGAAATGAGATGAATGAGAGTGAAAGAGAGCAAAACGAGATGAAGGAGTGTGAAAGAGAGCGAAACGAGACGATGGAGGGTGAAAGAGAGGGAAACGAGAGGAAGGATGGTGAAAGAGAGCGAAACGAGACGAAGGCAGGTGGAACAGAGCGAAACAAGATGAAGGAGGGTGAAAGAGAGCGAAACGAGATGAATGAGAGTGAAAGAGAGCAAAACGAGATGAAGGAGTGTGAAAGAGAGCGAAACGAGACGATGGAGGGTGAAAGAGAGGGAAACGAGAGGAAGGATGGTGAAAGAGAGCGAACCGAGACGAAGGAGGGTGAAAGAGAGCAAAACGAGATGAAGGAGGGTGAAAGAGAGCGAAAAGAGACAAAGGAGGGTGAAAGAGGACGAAACGAGACGAAAGCGGGTGGAACAGAGCGAAACAAGACGAAGGAGGGTGAAAGAGAGCGAAACGAGATGAAGGAGGGTGAAAGAGAGCGAAACGAGACGAAGGAGGGTGAAAGAGAGCGAAACGAGACGAAGGAGGGTGAAAGAGGGCGAAACGAGACGAAGGCGGGTGGAACAGAGCGAAACAAGACGAAGTAGGATGAAAGAGAGCGAAACGAGACGAAGGAGGGTGAAAGAGAGCAAAACGAGACGAAGGAGTGTGAAAGAGAGTGAAACGAGACGATGGAGTGTGAAAGAGAGCGAAACAAGACGAAGGAGGGTGAAAGAGGGCGAAACGAGACGAAGGCGGGTGGAACAGAGCGAAACAAGACGAAGGAGTGTGAAAGAGAGCGAAACGAGATGAAGGAGGGTGAAAGAGAGCGAA
Source organism: Scyliorhinus torazame (assembly GCF_047496885.1). NCBI lineage: Eukaryota > Metazoa > Chordata > Chondrichthyes > Carcharhiniformes > Scyliorhinidae > Scyliorhinus > Scyliorhinus torazame. Next base: position 46,248,664 of record NC_092738.1, on the reverse strand, counting down.
AAGAGACAAAGGAGGGTGAAAGAGGACGAAACGAGACGAAAGCAGGTGGAACAGAGCGAAACAAGACGAAGAAGGGTGAAAGCGAGCGAAACGAGACGAAGGAGGGTGAAAGAGAGCGAAACGAGACGAAGGAGTGTGAAACAGAGCGAAACGAGACGAAGGATGATGAAAGAGAGCTAAACGAGATGAAGCAGGGTCAAAGAGAGCGAAACGAGATGAAGGAGGGCCAAAGAGGGCGAAACGAGATGAAAGAGTTTGAAAGAGAGCGAAACGACACGAATGAGGGTGAAAGAGAGCGAAACAAGACGGTGGAGGGTGAAAGAGAGCGAAACTAGAGGAAGGAGGGTGAAAGAGAGCCAAACGCGACGAAGTAGGGTGAAAGAGAGCGAAACGAGACGAAGGAGGGTGAAAGAGAGCGAAACGAGACAAAGGAGTGTGAAAGAGAGTGAAACGAGACGAAAGAGTGTGAAAGAGAGCGAAACGAGACGATGGAGGGTGAAAGAGAGGGAAACGAGACGAAGGATGTTGAAAGAGAGCGAACCGAGACGAAGTAGTGTGAAAGGGAGCGAAACGAGATGAAGGAGGGCGAAAGAGAGCAAAACGAGATGAAGGAGGGTGAAAGAGAGCGAAAAGAGACAAAGGAGGGTGAAAGAGGACGAAACGAGACGAAAGCAGGTGGAACAGAGCGAAACAAGACGAAGGAGGGTGAAAGAGAGCGAAACGAGACGAAGGAGGGTGAAAGAGAGCAAAACGAGACGAAGGAGTGTGAAACAGAGCGAAACGAGACGAAGGATGATGAAAGAGAGCTAAACGAGACGAAGGAGGGTCAAAGAGAGCGAAACGAGATGAAGGAGGGCCAAAGAGGGGGAAACGAGATGAAGGAGTTTGAAAGAGAGCGAAACGACACGAAGGAGGGTGAAAGAGAGCGAAACAAGACGGTGGAGGGTGAAAGAGAGCGAAACGAGAGGAAGGAGGGTGGAAGAGAGCCAAACGAGACGAAGGAGCGTGAAAGAGAGCGAAACGAGACGAAGGAGGGTGAAAGAGAGCGAAACGAGACGAAGGAGGGTGAAAGAGAGCGAAATGAGACAAAGAAAGGTGAAAGAGAGCGAAACGAGACGAAAGAGTGTGAAAGAGAGCGAAACGAGACGAAGGAGGGTGAAAGAGAGCGAAACGAGACGAAGGAGGGTGAAAGAGAGCGAAAGGAGTCTAAGGAGGGTGAAAGAGAGTGGAACGAGACGAAGGAGGGTGAAAGAGACCGAAACGAGACGAAGGAAGGTGAAAGAGAATGAATCGAGACGAAGGAGGGTGAAAGAGAGCGAAACGAGACGAAGGAGGGTGAAAGAGAGCGAAACGAGATGAAGGAGGGTCAAAGAGAGCGAAACGAGACGAAGGAGGGTGAAAGAGAGCGAAACGAGACGAAGGAGGGTGAAAGAGAGCAAAACGAGACAAAGGAGTGTGAAAGAGAGCGAAACGAGACAATGGAGGGTGAAAGAGAGCGAAATGAGAGGAAGGAGGGTGAAAGAGAGCGAAACGAGACGAAGCAGGGTGAAACAGAGCGAAAAGAGACAAAGGAGGGGGAAAGAGGGCGAAACGAGACGAAGGCACGTGGAACAGTGCGAAACAAGATGAAGGAGGGTGAAAGAGAGCGAAACGAGACGAATGAGAGTGAAAGAGAGCAAAACGAGACGAAGGAGTGTGAAAGAGAGCGAAACGAGACGATGGAGGGTGAAAGAGAGCGAAACGAGACGAAGGAGGGTGAAAGAGAGCGAACCGAGACGAAGGAGGGTGAAAGAGAGCAAAACGAGATGAAGGAGGCTGAAAGAGAGCGAAAAGAGACAAAGGAGGGTGAAAGAGGACGAAACGAGACGAAAGCGGGTGGAACAGAGCGAAACAAGACGAAGGAGGGTGAAAGAGAGCGAAACGAGATGAAGGAGGGTGAAAGAGAGCGAAACGAGACGAAGGAGGGTGAAAGAGGGCGAAACGAGACGAAGGCGGGTGGAACAGAGCGAAACAAGACAAAGGAGGATGAAAGAGAGCGAAACGAGACGAAGGAGGGTGAAAGAGAGCAAAACGAGACGAAGGAGTGTGAAAGAGAGCGAAACGAGACGATGGAGTGTGAAAGAGAGCGAAACAAGACGAAGGAGGGTGGAAGAGGGCGAAACGAGACGAAGGCGGGTGGAACAGAGCGAAACAAGACGAAGGAGGGTGAAAGAGAGCGAAACGAGATGAAGGAGGGTGAAAGAGAGCGAAAAGAGACAAAGGAGGGTGAAAGAGGACGAAACGAGACGAAAGCAGGTGGAACAGAGCGAAACAAGACGAAGAAGGGTGAAAGCGAGCGAAACGAGACGAAGGAGGGTGAAAGAGAGCGAAACGAGACGAAGGAGTGTGAAACAGAGCGAAACGAGACGAAGGATGATGAAAGAGAGCTAAACGAGATGAAGCAGGGTCAAAGAGAGCGAAACGAGATGAAGGAGGGCCAAAGAGGGGGAAACGAGATGAAGGAGTTTGAAAGAGAGCGAAACGACACGAAGGAGGGTGAAAGAGAGCGAAACAAGACGGTGGAGGGTGAAAGAGAGCGAAACGAGAGGAAGGAGGGTGGAAGAGAGCCAAACGAGACGAAGGAGGGTGAAAGAGAGCGAAACGAGATGAAGGAGGGTGAAAGAGAGCGAAACGAGACGAAGGAGGGTGAAAGAGAGCGAAATGAGACAAAGAAAGGTGAAAGAGAGCGAAACGAGACGAAAGAGTGTGAAAGAGAGCGAAACGAGACGAAGGAGGGTGAAAGAGAGCGAAACGAGACGAAGGAGGGTGAAAGAGAGCGAAAGGAGTCTAAGGAGGGTGAAAGAGAGTGGAACGAGACGAAGGAGGGTGAAAGAGACCGAAACGAGACGAAGGAAGGTGAAAGAGAATGAATCGAGACGAAGGAGGGTGAAAGAGAGCGAAACGAGACGAAGGAGGGTGAAAGAGAGCGAAACGAGATGAAGGAGGGTCAAAGAGAGCGAAACGAGACGAAGGAGGGTGAAAGAGAGCGAAACGAGACGAAGGAGGGTGAAAGAGAGCAAAACGAGACAAAGGAGTGTGAAAGAGAGCGAAACGAGACAATGGAGGGTGAAAGAGAGCGAAATGAGAGGAAGGAGGGTGAAAGAGAGCGAAACGAGACAAAGCAGGGTGAAACAGAGCGAAAAGAGACAAAGGAGGGTGAAAGAGGGCGAAACGAGACGAAGGCAGGTGGAACAGTGCGAAACAAGATGAAGGAGGGTGAAAGAGAGCGAAACGAGACGAATGAGAGTGAAAGAGAGCAAAACGAGACGAAGGAGTGTGAAAGAGAGCGAAACGAGACGATGGAGGGTGAAAGAGAGGGAAACGAGAGGAAGGATGGTGAAAGAGAGCGAACCGAGACGAAGGAGGGTGAAAGAGAGCAAAACGAGATGAAGGAGGGTGAAAGAGAGCGGAAAGAGACAAAGGAGGGTGAAAGAGGACGAAACGAGACGAAAGCAGGTGGAACAGAGCGAAACAAGACGAAGAAGGGTGAAAGCGAGCGAAACGAGACGAAGGAGGGTGAAAGAGAGCGAAACGAGACAAAGGAGTGTGAAACAGAGCGAAACGAGACGAAGGATGATGAAAGAGAGCTAAACGAGATGAAGCAGGGTCAAAGAGAGCGAAACGAGATGAAGGAGGGCCAAAGAGGGGGAAACGAGACGAAGGAGGGTGAAAGAGACCGAAACGAGACGAAGGAAGGTGAAAGAGAATGAATCGAGACGAAGGAGGGTGAAAGAGAGCGAAACGAGACGAAGGAGGGTGAAAGAGAGCGAAACGAGATGAAGGAGGGTCAAAGAGAGCGAAACGAGACGAAGGAGGGTGAAAGAGAGCGAAACGAGACGAAGGAGGGTGAAAGAGAGCAAAACGAGACAAAGGAGTGTGAAAGAGAGCGAAACGAGACAATGGAGGGTGAAAGAGAGCGAAATGAGAGGAAGGAGGGTGAAAGAGAGTGAAACGAGACGAAGCAGGGTGAAACAGAGCGAAAAGAGACAAAGGAGGGGGAAAGAGGGCGAAACGAGACGAAGGCACGTGGAACAGTGCGAAACAAGATGAAGGAGGGTGAAAGAGAGCGAAACGAGACGAATGAGAGTGAAAGAGAGCAAAACGAGACGAAGGAGTGTGAAAGAGAGCGAAACGAGACGATGGAGGGTGAAAGAGAGGGAAACGAGAGGAAGGATGGTGAAAGAGAGCGGACCGAGACGAAGGAGGGTGAAAGAGAGCAAAACGAGATGAAGGAGGCTGAAAGAGAGCGAAAAGAGACAAAGGAGGGTGAAAGAGGACGAAACGAGACGAAAGCGGGTGGAACAGAGCGAAACAAGACGAAGGAGGGTGAAAGAGAGCGAAACGAGATGAAGGAGGGTGAAAGAGAGCGAAACGAGATGAAGGAGGGTGAAAGAGGGCGAAACGAGACGAAGGCGGGTGGAACAGAGCGAAACAAGACAAAGGAGGATGAAAGAGAGCGAAACGAGACGAAGGAGGGTGAAAGAGAGCAAAACGAGACGAAGGAGTGTGAAAGAGAGCGAAACGAGACGATGGAGTGTGAAAGAGAGCGAAACAAGACGAAGGAGGGTGGAAGAGGGCGAAACGAGACGAAGGCGGGTGGAACAGAGCGAAACAAGACGAAGGAGGGTGAAAGAGAGCGAAACGAGATGAAGGAGGGTGAAAGAGAGCGAAAAGAGACAAAGGAGGGTGAAAGAGGACGAAACGAGACGAAAGCAGGTGGAACAGAGCGAAACAAGACGAAGAAGGGTGAAAGCGAGCGAAACGAGACGAAGGAGGGTGAAAGAGAGCGAAACGAGACGAAGGAGTGTGAAACAGAGCGAAACGAGACGAAGGATGATGAAAGAGAGCTAAACGAGATGAAGCAGGGTCAAAGAGAGCGAAACGAGATGAAGGAGGGCCAAAGAGGGGGAAACGAGATGAAGGAGTTTGAAAGAGAGCGAAACGACACGAAGGAGGGTGAAAGAGAGCGAAACAAGACGGTGGAGGGTGAAAGAGAGCGAAACGAGAGGAAGGAGGGTGGAAGAGAGCCAAACGAGACGAAGGAGGGTGAAAGAGAGCGAAACGAGATGAAGGAGGGTGAAAGAGAGCGAAACGAGACGAAGGAGGGTGAAAGAGAGCGAAATGAGACAAAGAAAGGTGAAAGAGAGCGAAACGAGACGAAAGAGTGTGAAAGAGAGCGAAACGAGACGAAGGAGGGTGAAAGAGAGCGAAACGAGACGAAGGAGGGTGAAAGAGAGCGAAAGGAGTCTAAGGAGGGTGAAAGAGAGTGGAACGAGACGAAGGAGGGTGAAAGAGACCGAAACGAGACGAAGGAAGGTGAAAGAGAATGAATCGAGACGAAGGAGGGTGAAAGAGAGCGAAACGAGACGAAGGAGGGTGAAAGAGAGCGAAACGAGATGAAGGAGGGTCAAAGAGAGCGAAACGAGACGAAGGAGGGTGAAAGAGAGCGAAACGAGACGAAGGAGGGTGAAAGAGAGCAAAACGAGACAAAGGAGTGTGAAAGAGAGCGAAACGAGACAATGGAGGGTGAAAGAGAGCGAAATGAGAGGAAGGAGGGTGAAAGAGAGCGAAACGAGACAAAGCAGGGTGAAACAGAGCGAAAAGAGACAAAGGAGGGTGAAAGAGGGCGAAACGAGACGAAGGCAGGTGGAACAGTGCGAAACAAGATGAAGGAGGGTGAAAGAGAGCGAAACGAGACGAATGAGAGTGAAAGAGAGCAAAACGAGACGAAGGAGTGTGAAAGAGAGCGAAACGAGACGATGGAGGGTGAAAGAGAGGGAAACGAGAGGAAGGATGGTGAAAGAGAGCGAACCGAGACGAAGGAGGGTGAAAGAGAGCAAAACGAGATGAAGGAGGGTGAAAGAGAGCGGAAAGAGACAAAGGAGGGTGAAAGAGGACGAAACGAGACGAAAGCAGGTGGAACAGAGCGAAACAAGACGAAGAAGGGTGAAAGCGAGCGAAACGAGACGAAGGAGGGTGAAAGAGAGCGAAACGAGACGAAGGAGTGTGAAACAGAGCGAAACGAGACGAAGGATGATGAAAGAGAGCTAAACGAGATGAAGCAGGGTCAAAGAGAGCGAAACGAGATGAAGGAGGGCCAAAGAGGGGGAAACGAGATGAAGGAGTTTGAAAGAGAGCGAAACGACACGAAGGAGGGTGAAAGAGAGCGAAACAAGACGGTGGAGGGTGAAAGAGAGCGAAACGAGAGGAAGGAGGGTGGAAGAGAGCCAAACGAGACGAAGGAGGGTGAAAGAGAGCGAAACGAGATGAAGGAGGGTGAAAGAGAGCGAAACGAGACGAAGGAGGGTGAAAGAGAGCGAAATGAGACAAAGAAAGGTGAAAGAGAGCGAAACGAGACGAAAGAGTGTGAAAGAGAGCGAAACGAGACGAAGGAGGGTGAAAGAGAGCGAAACGAGACGAAGGAGGGTGAAAGAGAGCGAAAGGAGTCTAAGGAGGGTGAAAGAGAGTGGAACGAGACGAAGGAGGGTGAAAGAGACCGAAACGAGACGAAGGAAGGTGAAAGAGAATGAATCGAGACGAAGGAGGGTGAAAGAGAGCGAAACGAGACGAAGGAGGGTGAAAGAGAGCGAAACGAGATGAAGGAGGGTCAAAGAGAGCGAAACGAGACGAAGGAGGGTGAAAGAGAGCGAAACGAGATGAAGGAGGGTGAAAGAGAGCAAAACGAGACAAAGGAGTGTGAAAGAGAGCGAAACGAGACAATGGAGGGTGAAAGAGAGCGAAATGAGAGGAAGGAGGGTGAAAGAGAGCGAAACGAGACAAAGCAGGGTGAAACAGAGCGAAAAGAGACAAAGGAGGGTGAAAGAGGGCGAAACGAGACGAAGGCAGGTGGAACAGTGCGAAACGAGATGAAGGAGGGTGAAAGAGAGCGAAACGAGACGAATGAGAGTGAAAGAGAGCAAAACGAGACGAAGGAGTGTGAAAGAGAGCGAAACGAGACGATGGAGGGTGAAAGAGAGGGAAACGAGAGGAAGGATGGTGAAAGAGAGCGAACCGAGACGAAGGAGGGTGAAAGAGAGCAAAACGAGATGAAGGAGGGTGAAAGAGAGCGAAAAGAGACAAAGGAGGGTGAAAGAGGACGAAACGAGACGAAAGCGGGTGGAACAGAGCGAAACAAGACGAAGGAGGGTGAAAGAGAGCGAAACGAGATGAAGGAGGGTGAAAGAGAGCGAAACGAGACGAAGGAGGGTGAAAGAGGGCGAAACGAGACGAAGGCGGGTGGAACAGAGCGAAACAAGACGAAGGAGGATGAAAGAGAGCGAAACGAGACGAAGGAGGGTGAAAGAGAGCAAAACGAGACGAAGGAGTGTGAAAGAGAGCGAAACGAGACGATGGAGTGTGAAAGAGAGCGAAACAAGACGAAGGAGGGTGAAAGAGGGCGAAACGAGACGAAGGCGGGTGGAACAGAGCGAAACAAGACGAAGGAGGGTGAAAGAGAGCGAAACGAGATGAAGGAGGGTGAAAGAGAGCGAAAAGAGACAAAGGAGGGTGAAAGAGGACGAAACGAGACGAAAGCAGGTGGAACAGAGCGAAACAAGACGAAGAAGGGTGAAAGCGAGCGAAACGAGACGAAGGAGGGTGAAAGAGAGCGAAACGAGACGAAGGAGTGTGAAACAGAGCGAAACGAGACGAAGGATGATGAAAGAGAGCTAAACGAGATGAAGCAGGGTCAAAGAGAGCGAAACGAGATGAAGGAGGGCCAAAGAGGGCGAAACGAGATGAAAGAGTTTGAAAGAGAGCGAAACGACACGAATGAGGGTGAAAGAGAGCGAAACAAGACGGTGGAGGGTGAAAGAGAGCGAAACTAGAGGAAGGAGGGTGAAAGAGAGCCAAACGAGACGAAGTAGGGTGAAAGAGAGCGAAACGAGACGAAGGAGGGTGAAAGAGAGCGAAACGAGACAAAGGAGGGTGAAAGAGAGCGAAACGAGACAGAGAAAGGTGAAAGAGAGCGAAACGAGACGAAGGAGTGTGAAAGAGAGTGAAACGAGACGAAGGAGGGTGAAAGAGAGCGAAACGAGACGAAGGAGGGTGAAAGAGAGCGAAAGGAGTCTAAGGAGGGTGAAAGAGAGTGGAACGAGACGAAGGAGGGTGAAAGAGAGCGAAACGAGTTGAAGGAGGGTGAAAGAGAGCGAAACGAGACGAAGGAGGGTGAAAGAGAATGAATCGAGACGAAGGAGGGTGAAAGAGAGCGAAACGAGACGAAGGAGGGTGAAAGAGAGCGAAACGAGATGAAGGAGGGTCAAAGAGTGCGAAACGAGACGAAGGAGGGTGAAAGAGAGCGAAACGAGACGAAGGAGGGTGAAAGAGAGCAAAACGAGACAAAGGAGTGAGAAAGAGAGCGAAACGAGACAATGGAGGGTGAAAGAGAGCGAAACGAGACGAAGCAGGGTGAAACAGAGCGAAAAGATACAAAGGAGGGTGAAAGAGGGCGAAACGAGACGAAGGCAGGTGGAACAGAGCGAAACAAGATGAAGGAGGGTGAAAGAGAGCGAAACGAGACGAATGTGGGTGAAAGAGAGCAAAACGAGACGAAGGAGTGTGAAAGAGAGCGAAACGGGACGATGGAGCGTGAAAGAGAGGGAAACGAGAGGAAGGATGGTGAAAGAGAGCGAACCGAGACGAAGGAGGGTCAAAGAGAGCAAAACGAGATGAAGGAGGGTGAAAGAGAGCGAAACGAGACGAAGGAGGGTGAAAGAGGGCGAAACGAGACAAAGGCGAGTGGAACAGAGCGCAACAAGACGATGGAGTGTGAAAGAGAGCGAACCGAGATGAAGGAGGGTGAAAGAGACCGAAACGAGACGAAGGAGTGTTAAAGAGAACGAATCGAGACGAAGGAGGGTGAAAGAGAGCGAAACGAGACGAAGGAGGGTGAAAGAGAGCGAAACGAGATGAAGGAGGGTCAAAGAGAGCGAAACGAGACGAAGGAGGGTGAAAGAGAGCGAAACGAGACGAAGGAGGGTGAAAGAGAGCAAAACGAGACAAAGGAGTGTGAAAGAGAGCGAAACGAGACAATGGAGGGTGAAAGAGTGTGAGACGAGAGGAAGGAGGGTGAAAGAGAGCGAAACGAGACGAAGCAGGGTGAAACAGAGCGAAAAGAGACAAAGGAGGGTGAAAGAGGGCGAAACGAGACGAAGGCAGGTGGAACAGATTGAAACAAGACGAAGGAGGGTGAAAGAGAGCGAAACGAGACGAAGGAGGGTGAAAGAGAGCATAACGAGACGAAGGAGTGTGAAACAGAGCGAAACGGGATGAAGGAGGATGAAAGAGAGCTAAACGAGACGAAGGATGGTCAAAGAGAGCGAAACGACATGAAGGAGGGTGAAAGAGACGGAAACCAGAGGAAGGATGGTGAAAGAGAGCGAACCGAGACGAAGGAGGGTGAAAGAGACCGAAACGAGACGAAGGAGGGTGAAAGAGAGCGAATCGAGATGAAGGAGGATGTAAGAGAGAGAAACGAGACGAAGGAGGGTGCAACAGAGTGAAACGAGACGAAGGAAGGTGAAAGAGAGCGAAACGAGACCAAAGAGGGTGAAAGAGAGAGAAACGAGACGAAGGAAAGTGAAAGAGAGTGAAACGAGACAAAGGAGGGTGAAAGGGAGCGAAACGAGACGAAGGAGGGTGAAAAAGGGCGACGCGAGGCGAAGGAGCATGAAAGAGAGCGAAACGAGATGAAGGAGGGTGAAAGAGGGTGAAATGAGATGAAGAAGAATGAAAGAGAGCGAAACGAGACGAAGGAGGGTGAAAGAGAGCAGAACGAGACGAAGGAGTGTGAAAGAGAGCGAAACGAGACGATGGAGGGTGAAAGAGAGGGAAACGAGAGGAAGGATGGTGAAAGAGAGCGAACCGAGACGAAGGCGGGTGAAAGGGAGCGAAACGAGAAGAAGGAGGGTGAAAGAGAGCAAAACGAGATGAAGGAGGGTGAAAGAGAGCGAAAAGAGACAAAGGAGGGTGAAAGAGGACGAAACGAGACGAAAGCGGGTGGAACAGAGCGAAACAATGCGAAGGAGGGTGAAAGAGAGCGAAACGAGACGAAGGAGGGTGAAAGAGAGCAAAACCAGACGAAGGAGTGTGAAACAGAGCGAAACGAGACGAAGGATGATGAAAGAGAGCTAAACGAGACGAAGGAGGGTCAAAGAGAGCGAAACGAGATGAAGGAGGGCCAAAGAGGGCGAAACGAGATGAAGGAGTTTGAAAGAGAGCGAAACGACACGAAGGAGGGTGAAAGAGAGCGAAACAAGATGGTGGAGGGTGAAAGATAGCGAAACGAGAGGAAGGAGGGTGAAAGAGAGCCAAACGAGAAGAAGGAGGGTGAAAGAGAGCGAAACGAGACGAAGGAGGGTGAAAGAGAGCAAAACGAGATGATGGAGGGTGAAAGAGAGTGAAGCGAGACAAAGAAAGGTGAAAGAGAGCGAAACGAGACGAAGGAGTGTGAAAGAGAGCGAAACGAGACGAAGGAGGGTGAAAGAGAGCAAAACGAGACGAAGGAGGGTGAAAGAGAGCGAAAGGAGTCTAAGGAGGGTGAAAGAGAGTGGAACGAGACGAATGAGGGTGAAAGAGTCCGAAACGAGACGAAGGAGGGTGAAAGAGAACGAATCGAGACGAAGGAGGGTGAAAGAGAGCGAAACGAGACGACGGAGGGTGAAAGAGGGCGAAACGAGACGAAGACGGGTGGAACAGAGCGAAACAAGACGAAGGAGGATGAAAGAGCGCGAACCGAGAGGAAGGGGGGTGAAAGAGAGCAAAACGAGATGAAGGAGTGTGAAAGAGAGCGAAACGAGACGATGGAGGGTGAAAGAGAGCGAAACGAGAGGAACGAGGGTGAAAGAAGCGAAACGAGACGAAGGAGGGTGAAAGAGAGCGAAACGAGAGGAAGGAGGGTGAAAGAGAGCTAAACGAGATGAAGGAGGGTGAAAGAGAGCGAAAAGAGACTTAGGAGGGCGAAAGACGACGAAACGAGACGATGGCGGGTGGAACAGAGCGAAACAAGACGAAGGAGGGTGAAAGAGAGCGAAACAAGATGAAGGAGGGTGAAAGAGAGCAAAACGAGATGAAGGAGTGTGAAACAGAGCGAAACGAGACGAAGGAGGATGAAAGAGAGCTAAACGAGATGAAGGAGGGGCAAAGAGAGCGAAACGAGATGAAGGAGGGTGAAAGAGGGTGAAACGAGATGAAGGACGTTGAAAGAGAGCGAAACGAGACGAAGGAGGGTGAAAGAGAGCGAAACGAGACGAAGGAGGGTGAAAGAGGGCGAAACGAGACGAAGGAGGGTGAAAGGGAGCAAAACGAGATGAAGGAGGGTGAAAGAGAGCGAAACGAGATGAAGGAGGGTGAAAGAGAACGAAAAGAGACTAAGGAGGGTGAAAGAGGGCGAAACGAGACGAAGGCTGGTGGAACAGAGCGAAACAAGACGAAGGAGGGTGATAGAGAGCAAAACGAGACGAAGGAGTGTGAAACAGAGCGAAACGAGACGAAAGAGGATGAAAGAGAGCTAAACGAGATGAGGGAGGGGCAAAGAGAGCGAAACGAGATGAAGGAGGGTGAAAGAGGGTGAAACGAGATGAAGGAGGGTGAAAGAGAGCGAAACGAGACGAAGGAGGGTGAAAGAGGGCGAAACGAGATGAAGGCGGGTGGAACAGAGCGAAACAAGACGAAGGAGAGTGAAAGAGAGCGAAACAAGACGAAGGAGGGTGAAAGAGAGCGGAACGAGACGAATGAGTGTGAAAGAGAGCGAAACGAGCTGATGGAGGGTGAAAGAGAGGGAAACGAGAGGAAGGAGGGTGAAAGAGGACGAAACGAGACGAAGGCGGGTGGAACAGAGCACTACAAGACGAAGGAGGTGAAAGAGAGCGAAACGAGTGGAGGGAGGGTGAAAGAGGGCGAAACGAGATGAAGGAGGGTGAAAGAGAGGGAAACGAGACGAAGGAGGGTGAAAGAGAGGGAAACGAAATGAAGGAGGGTGGAAGAGAGCGAAACGAGACGTAGGAGGGTGAAAGAGAGTGAAACGAGACGAAGGAAGGTGAAAGAGAGCGAAAAGAGACCAAAGAGGGTGAAAGAGAGTGAAACGAGACAAAGGAGGGTGAAAGAGAGCGAAACGAGACGAAGGAGGGCGAAAGGGAACGAAACGAGACGAAAGCGGGTGGAACAGAGCGAAGCAAGACGAAGGGGGGTGAAAGAGAGCGAAACGAGACGAAGGAGGGTGAAAGAGAACGAAACGAGACGAAGGAGGGTGAAAGAGAGCGGAACGAGACGAAGGACGGTGAAAGAGGGCGAAACGCGACGAAGGCGGGTGGAACAGTGCGAAACAAGACGAAGGAGGATGAAAGAGAGCGAAACGAGACGAAGGAGGGTGAAAGAGAGCGAAACGAGACGAAGGAGTGTGAAAGAGAGCGAAACGAGACGAAGGAGGGTGAAAGAGGGCGAAACGAGACGACGGAGGGTGAAAGGGAGCAAAACGAGATGAAGGAGGGTGAAAGAGAGCGAAACGAGATGAAGGAGGGTGAAAGAGAACGAAAAGAGACTAAGGAGGGTGAAAGAGGGCGAAACGAGACGAAGGCTGGTGGAACAGAGCGAAACAAGACGAAGGAGGGTGATAGAGAGCAAAACGAGACGAAGGAGTGTGAAACAGAGCGAAACGAGACGAAGGAGGATGAAAGAGATCTAAACGAGATGAGGGAGGGGCAAAGAGAGCGAAACGAGACGAAGGAGGGTGAAAGAGAGCGAATCGAGATGAAGGAGGATGTAAGAGAGCGAAACGAGATGAAGGAGGGTGCAACAGAGTGAAACGAGACGAAGGAAGGTGAAAGAGAGCGAAACGAGACCAAAGAGGGTGAAAGAGAGAGAAACGAGACGAAGGAAAGTGAAAAAGAGTGAAACGAGACAAAGGAGGGTGAAAGGGAGCGAAACGAGATGAAGGAGGGTGAAAGAGAACGAAAAGAGACTAAGGAGGGTGAAAGAGGGCGAAACGAGACGAAGGCTGGTGGAACAGAGCGAAACAAGACGAAGGAGGGTGATAGAGAGCAAAACGAGGCGAAGGAGTGTGAAACAGAGCGAAACGAGACGAAGGAGGATGAAAGAGAGCTAAACGAGATGAGGGAGGGGCAAAGAGAGCGAAACGAGACGAAGGAGGGTGAAAGAGAGCGAATCGAGATGAAGGAGGATGTAAGAGAGCGAAACGAGATGAAGCAGGGTGCAACAGAGTGAAACGAGACGAAGGAAGGTGAAAGAGAGCGAAACGAGACCAAAGAGGGTGAAAGAGAGAGAAACGAGACGAAGGAAAGTGAAAGAGAGTGAAACGAGACAAAGGAGGGTGAAAGGGAGCGAAACGAGACGAAAGAGGGTGAAAAAGGGCGACGCGAGGCGAAGGAGCATGAAAGAGAGCGAAACGAGATGAAGGAGGGTGAAAGAGGGTGAAATGAGATGAAGAAGAATGAAAGAGAGCGAAACGAGACGAAGGAGGGTGAAAGAGAGCGGAACGAGACGAATGAAGGTGAAAGAGAGCAAAACGAGACGAAGGAGTGTGAAAGAGAGCGAAACGAGACGATGGAGGGTGAAAGAGAGGGAAACGAGAGGAAGGATGGTGAAAGAGAGCGAACCGAGACGAAGGAGGGTGAAAGGGAGCGAAACGAGAAGAAGGAGGGTGAAAGAGAGCAAAACGAGACGAAGGAGGGTGAAAGAGAGCGAAAAGAGACAAAGGAGGGTGAAAGAGGACGAAACGAGACGAAAGCGGGTGGAACAGAGCAAAACAATACGAAGGAGGGTGAAAGAGAGCGAAACGAGACAAAGGAGGGTGAAAGAGAGCAAAACGAGACGAAGGAGTGTGAAACAGAGCGAAACGAGACGAAGGATGATGAAAGAGAGCTAAACGAGACGAAGGAGGGTCAAAGAGAGCGAAACGAGATGAAGGAGGGCCAAAGAGGGCGAAACGAGATGAAGGAGTTTGAAAGAGAGCGAAACGACACGAAGGAGGGTGAAAGAGAGCAAAACAAGATGGTGGAGGGTGAAAGATAGCGAAACGAGAGGAAGGAGGGTGAAAGAGAGCCAAACGAGACGAAGGAGGGTGAAAGAGAGCGAAACGAGACGAAGGAGGGTGAAAGAGAGCGAAACGAGACGATGGAGGGTGAAAGAGAGGGAAACGAGAGGAAGGATGGTGAAAGAGAGCGAACCGAGACGAAGGCGGGTGAAAGGGAGCGAAACGAGAAGAAGGAGGGTGAAAGAGAGCAAAACGAGATGAAGGAGGGTGAAAGAGAGCGAAAAGAGACAAAGGAGGGTGAAAGAGGACGAAACGAGACGAAAGCGGGTGGAACAGAGCGAAACAATGCGAAGGAGGGTGAAAGAGAGCGAAACGAGACGAAGGATTGTGAAAGAGAGCAAAACGAGACGAAGGAGTGTGAAACAGAGCGAAACGAGACGAAGGATGATGAAAGAGAGCTAAACGATACGAAGGAGGGTCAAAGAGAGCGAAACGAGATGAAGGAGGGCCAAAGAGGGCGAAACGAGATGAAGGAGTTTGAAAGAGAGCGAAACGACACGAAGGAGGGTGAAAGAGAGCGAAACAAGATGGTGGAGGGTGAAAGATAGCGAAACGAGAGGAAGGAGGGTGAAAGAGAGCCAAACGAGAAGAAGGAGTGTGAAAGAGAGCGAAACGAGACGAAGGAGGGTGAAAGAGAGCAAAACGAGACGAAGGAGGGTGAAAGAGAGCGAAAGGAGTCTAAGGAGGGTGAAAGAGAGTGGAACGAGACGAATGAGGGTGAAAGAGTCCGAAACGAGACGAAGGAGGGTGAAAGAGAACGAATCGAGACGAAGGAGGGTGAAAGAGAGCGAAACGAGACGACGGAGGGTGAAAGAGGGCGAAACGAGACGAAGACGGGTGGAACAGAGCGAAACAAGACGAAGGAGGATGAAAGAGCGCGAACCGAGAGGAAGGGGGGTGAAAGAGAGCAAAACGAGATGAAGGAGTGTGAAAGAGAGCGAAACGAGACGATGGAGGGTGAAAGAGAGCGAAACGAGAGGAACGAGGGTGAAAGAAGCGAAACGAGACGAAGGAGGGTGAAAGAGAGCGAAACGAGAGGAAGGAGGGTGAAAGAGAGCTAAACGAGATGAAGGAGGGTGAAAGAGAGCGAAAAGAGACTTAGGAGGGCGAAAGACGACGAAACGAGACGATGGCGGGTGGAACAGAGCGAAACAAGACGAAGGAGGGTGAAAGAGAGCGAAACAAGATGAAGGAGGGTGAAAGAGAGCAAAACGAAATGAAGGAGTGTGAAACAGAGCGAAACGAGACGAAGGAGGATGAAAGAGAGCTAAACGAGACGAAGGAGGGGCAAAGAGAGCGAAACGAGATGAAGGAGGGTGAAAGAGGGTGAAACGAGATGAAGGACGTTGAAAGAGAGCGAAACGAGACGAAGGAGGGTGAAAGAGAGCGAAACGAGACGAAGGAGGGTGAAAGAGGGCGAAACGAGACGAAGGAGGGTGAAAGGGAGCAAAACGAGATGAAGGAGGGTGAAAGAGAGCGAAACGAGATGAAGGAGGGTGAAAGAGAACGAAAAGAGACTAAGGAGGGTGAAAGAGGGCGAAACGAGACGAAGGCTGGTGGAACAGAGCGAAACAAGACGAAGGAGGGTGATAGAGAGCAAAACGAGACGAAGGAGTGTGAAACAGAGCGAAACGAGACGAAAGAGGATGAAAGAGAGCTAAACGAGATGAGGGAGGGGCAAAGAGAGCGAAACGAGATGAAGGAGGGTGAAAGAGGGTGAAACGAGATGAAGGAGGGTGAAAGAGAGCGAAACGAGACGAAGGAGGGTGAAAGAGGGCGAAACGAGATGAAGGCGGGTGGAACAGAGCGAAACAAGACGAAGGAGAGTGAAAGAGAGCGAAACAAGACGAAGGAGGGTGAAAGAGAGCGGAACGAGACGAATGAGTGTGAAAGAGAGCGAAACGAGCTGATGGAGGGTGAAAGAGAGGGAAACGAGAGGAAGGAGGGTGAAAGAGGACGAAACGAGACGAAGGCGGGTGGAACAGAGCACTACAAGACGAAGGAGGTGAAAGAGAGCGAAACGAGTGGAGGGAGGGTGAAAGAGGGCGAAACGAGATGAAGGAGGGTGAAAGAGAGGGAAACGAGACGAAGGAGGGTGAAAGAGAGGGAAACGAAATGAAGGAGGGTGGAAGAGAGCGAAACGAGACGTAGGAGGGTGAAAGAGAGTGAAACGAGACGAAGGAAGGTGAAAGAGAGCGAAAAGAGACCAAAGAGGGTGAAAGAGAGTGAAACGAGACAAAGGAGGGTGAAAGAGAGCGAAACGAGACGAAGGAGGGCGAAAGGGAACGAAACGAGACGAAAGCGGGTGGAACAGAGCGAAGCAAGACGAAGGGGGGTGAAAGAGAGCGAAACGAGACGAAGGAGGGTGAAAGAGAACGAAACGAGACGAAGGAGGGTGAAAGAGAGCGGAACGAGACGAAGGACGGTGAAAGAGGGCGAAACGCGACGAAGGCGGGTGGAACAGTGCGAAACAAGACGAAGGAGGATGAAAGAGAGCGAAACGAGACGAAGGAGGGTGAAAGAGAGCGAAACGAGACGAAGGAGTGTGAAAGAGAGCGAAACGAGACGAAGGAGGGTGAAAGAGGGCGAAACGAGACGACGGAGGGTGAAAGGGAGCAAAACGAGATGAAGGAGGGTGAAAGAGAGCGAAACGAGATGAAGGAGGGTGAAAGAGAACGAAAAGAGACTAAGGAGGGTGAAAGAGGGCGAAACGAGACGAAGGCTGGTGGAACAGAGCGAAACAAGACGAAGGAGGGTGATAGAGAGCAAAACGAGACGAAGGAGTGTGAAACAGAGCGAAACGAGACGAAGGAGGATGAAAGAGATCTAAACGAGATGAGGGAGGGGCAAAGAGAGCGAAACGAGACGAAGGAGGGTGAAAGAGAGCGAATCGAGATGAAGGAGGATGTAAGAGAGCGAAACGAGATGAAGGAGGGTGCAACAGAGTGAAACGAGACGAAGGAAGGTGAAAGAGAGCGAAACGAGACCAAAGAGGGTGAAAGAGAGAGAAACGAGACGAAGGAAAGTGAAAAAGAGTGAAACGAGACAAAGGAGGGTGAAAGGGAGCGAAACGAGATGAAGGAGGGTGAAAGAGAACAAAAAGAGACTAAGGAGGGTGAAAGAGGGCGAAACGAGACGAAGGCTGGTGGAACAGAGCGAAACAAGACGAAGGAGGGTGATAGAGAGCAAAACGAGGCGAAGGAGTGTGAAACAGAGCGAAACGAGACGAAGGAGGATGAAAGAGAGCTAAACGAGATGAGGGAGGGGCAAAGAGAGCGAAACGAGATGAAGGAGGGTGAAAGAGAGCGAATCGAGATGAAGGAGGATGTAAGAGAGCGAAACGAGATGAAGGAGGGTGCAACAGAGTGAAACGAGACGAAGGAAGGTGAAAGAGAGCGAAACGAGACCAAAGAGGGTGAAAGAGAGAGAAACGAGACGAAGGAAAGTGAAAGAGAGTGAAACGAGACAAAGGAGGGTGAAAGGGAGCGAAACGAGACGAAAGAGGGTGAAAAAGGGCGACGCGAGGCGAAGGAGCATGAAAGAGAGCGAAACGAGATGAAGGAGGGTGAAAGAGGGTGAAATGAGATGAAGAAGAATGAAAGAGAGCGAAACGAGACGAAGGAGGGTGAAAGAGAGCGGAACGAGACGAATGAAGGTGAAAGAGAGCAAAACGAGACGAAGGAGTGTGAAAGAGAGCGAAACGAGACGATGGAGGGTGAAAGAGAGGGAAACGAGAGGAAGGATGGTGAAAGAGAGCGAACCGAGACGAAGGAGGGTGAAAGGGAGCGAAACGAGAAGAAGGAGGGTGAAAGAGAGCAAAACGAGACGAAGGAGGGTGAAAGAGAGCGAAAAGAGACAAAGGAGGGTGAAAGAGGACGAAACGAGACGAAAGCGGGTGGAACAGAGCGAAACAATACGAAGGAGGGTGAAAGAGAGCGAAACGAGACGAAGGAGGGTGAAAGAGAGCAAAACGAGACGAAGGAGTGTGAAACAGAGCGAAACGAGACGAAGGATGATGAAAGAGAGCTAAACGAGACGAAGGAGGGTCAAAGAGAGCGAAACGAGATGAAGGAGGGCCAAAGAGGGCGAAACGAGATGAAGGAGTTTGAAAGAGAGCGAAACGACACGAAGGAGGGTGAAAGAGAGCAAAACAAGATGGTGGAGGGTGAAAGATAGCGAAACGAGAGGAAGGAGGGTGAAAGAGAGCCAAACGAGACGAAGGAGGGTGAAAGAGAGCGAAACGAGACGAAGGAGGGTGAAAGAGAGCGAAACGAGATGATGGAGGGTGAAAGAGAGCGAAGCGAGACAAAGAAAGGTGAAAGAGAGCGAAACGAGACGAAGGAGTGTGAAAGAGAGCGAAACGAGACGAAGGAGGGTGAAAGAGAGCAAAACGAGACGAAGGAGGCTGAAAGAGAGCGAAAGGAGTCTAAGGAGGGTGAAAGAGAGTGGAACGAGACGAATGAGGGTGAAAGAGTCCGAAACGAGACGAAGGAGGGTGAAAGAGAACGAATCGAGACGAAGGAGGGTGAAAGAGAGCGAAACGAGACGACGGAGGGTGAAAGAGAGCGAAACGAGTCGAAGGAGTGTGAAAGAGGGCGAAACGAGACGAAGGCGGGTGGAACAGAGCGAAACAAGACGAAGGAGGATGAAAGAGCGCGAAACGAGAGGAAGGGGGGTGAAAGAGAGCAAAACGAGATGAAGGAGTGTGAAAGAGAGCGAAACGAGACGATGGAGGGTGAAAGAGAGCGAAACGAGAGGAACGAGGGTGAAAGAGAGCGAAACGAGACGAAGGAGGGTGAAAGAGAGCGAAACGAGAGGAAGGAGGGTGAAAGAGAGCAAAACGAGATGAAGGAGGGTGAAAGAGAGCGAAAAGAGACTTAGGAGGGCGAAAGACGACGAAACGAGACGAAGGCAGGTGGAACAGAGCGAAACAAGACGAAGGAGGGTGAAAGAGAGCGAAACAAGATGAAGGAGGGTGAAAGAGAGCAAAACGAGATGAAGGAGTGTGAAACAGAGCGAAACGAGACGAAGGCGGATGAAAGAGAGCTAAACGAGATGAGGGAGGGGCAAAGAGAGCGAAACGAGATGAAGGAGGGTGAAAGAGGGTGAAACGAGATGAAGGAGGTTGAAAGAGAGCGAAACGAGACGAAGGAGGGTGAAAGAGAGCGAAACGATACGAAGGAGGGTGAAAGAGGGCGAAACGAGACGAAGGAGGGTGAAAGGGAGCAAAACGAGATGAAGGAGGGTGAAAGAGAGCGAAACGAGATGAAGGAGGGTGAAGGAGAACGAAAAGAGACTAAGGAGGGTGAAAGAGGGCGAAACGAGACGAAGGCTGGTGGAACAGAGCAAAACAAGACGAAGGAGGGTGATAGAGAGCAAAACGAGACGAAGGAGTGTGAAACAGAGCGAAACGAGACGAAAGAGGATGAAAGAGAGCTAAACGAGATGAGGGAGGGGCAAAGAGAGCGAAACGAGATGAAAGAGGGTGAAAGAGGGTGAAACGAGATGAAGGAGGGTGAAAGAGAGCGAAACGAGACGAAGGAGGGTGAAAGAGAGCGAAACAAGACGAAGGAGGGTGAAAGAGGGCGAAACGAGATGAAGGCGGGTGGAACAGAGCGAAACAAGACGAAGGAGAGTGAAAGAGAGCGAAACAAGACGAAGGAGGGTGAAAGAGCGGAACGAGACGAATGAGTGTGAAAGAGAGCGAAACGAGATGATGGAGGGTGAAAGAGAGGGAAACGAGAGGAAGGAGGGTGAAAGAGGACGAAACGAGACGAAGGCGGGTGGAACAGAGCACTACAAGACGAAGGAGGTGAAAGAGAGCGAAACGAGTGGAGGGAGGGTGAAAGAGGGCGAAACGAGATGAAGGAGGGTGAAAGAGAGGGAAACGAGATGAAGGAGGGTGAAAGAGAGGGAAACGAAATGAAGGAGGGTGGAAGAGAGCGAAACGAGACGTAGGAGGGTGAAAGAGAGTGAAACGAGACGAAGGAAGGTGAAAGAGAGCGAAAAGAGACCAAAGAGGGTGAAAGAGAGTGAAACGAGACAAAGGAGGGTGAAAGGGAGTGAAACGAGATGAAGGAGGGTGAAAGAGAGCGAAACGAGACGAAGGAGGGCGAAAGGGAGCGAAACGAGACGAAAGCGGGTGGAACAGAGCGAAACAAGACGAAGGGGGGTGAAAGAGAGCGAAACAAGACGAAGGAGGGCGAAAGGGAGCGAAACGAGACGAAAGCCTGTGGAACAGAGCGAAACAAGACGAAGGGGGGGTGAAAGAGAGCGAAACGAGACGAAGGAGGGTGAAAGAGAGCGAAACGAGACGAAGGAGGGTGAAAGAGAGCGAAACGAGACGAAGGAGGGTGAAAGAGGGCGAAACGCGACGAAGGCGGGTGGAACAGAGCGAAACAAGACGAAGGAGGATGAAAGAGAGCGAAACGAGATGAAGGAGGGTGAAAGAGAGCGAAACGAGACGAAGGAGTGTGAAAGAGAGCGAAACGAGACGAAGGAGGGTGAAAGAGAGCAAAACGAGACGAAGGAGTGTGAAAGAGAGCGAAACGAGATGATGGAGTGTGAAAGAGAGCGAAACGAGAGGAAGGAGGGTGAAAGAGAGTGAACCGAGATGAAGGAGGGTGAAAGAGAGCGAAACGAGACGAAGGAGGGTGAAAGAGAGCAAAACGAGACGAAGGAGTGTGAAACAGAGCGAAACGAGAAGAAGGATGATGAAAGAGAGCTAAACGAGACGAAGGAGGGTCAAAGAGAGTTAAACGAGATGAAGGAGGGCCAAAGAGGGCGAAACGAGATGAAGGAGTTTGAAAGAGAGCGAAACGACACAAAGGAGGGTGAAAGAGAGGGAAACAAGACGGTGGAGGGTGAAAGAGAGCGAAACGAGAGGAAGGAGGGTGAAAGAGAGCCAAACGAGACGAAGGAGGGTGAAAGAGAGCGAAACGAGACGAAGGAGGGTGAAAGAGAGCGAAAGGAGTCTAAGGAGGGTGAAAGAGAGTGGAACGAGATGAAGGAGGGTGAAAGAGACCGAAACGAGACGAAGGAGTGTGAAAGAGAACGAATCGAGACGAAGGAGGGTGAAAGAGAGCGAAACGACATGAAGGAGGGTGAAAGAGAGCGAAACGAGATGAAGGAGGGTCAAAGAGAGCGAAACGAGACGATGGAGGGTGAAAGAGAGCGAAACGAGACGAAGGAGGGTGAAAGAGAGCAAAACGAGACAAAGGAGTGTGAAAGAGAGCGAAACGAGACAATGGAGGGTGAAAGAGAGGGAAACGAGAGGAAGGAGGGTGAAAGAGAGCGAAACGAGACGAAGCAGGGTCAAACAGAGCGAAAAGAGACAAAGGAGGGTGAAAGAGGGCAAAACGAGACGAAGGCAGGTGGAACAGAGCGAAAAAAGACGAAGGTGGGTGAAAAAGAGCGAAACGAGATGAAGGAGGGTGAAAGAGAGGATAACGAGACGAAGGAGTGTGAAACAGAGCGAAACGAGATGAAGGAGGATGAAAGAGAGGGAAACGAGACGAAGGAGGGTGAAAGAGAGGGAAACGAAATGAAGGAGGGTGGAAGAGAGCGAAACGAGACGTAGGAGGGTGAAAGGGAGTGAAACGAGACGAAGGAGGGTGAAAGAGAGCAAAACGAGACGAAGGAGTGTGAAACAGAGCGAAACGAGAAGAAGGATGATGAAAGAGAGCTAAACGAGACGAAGGAGGGTCAAAGAGAGTGAAACGAGATGAAGGAGGGCCAAAGAGGGCGAAACGAGATGAAGGAGTGTGAAAGAGAGCGAAAAGAGACTTAGGAGGGCGAAAGACGACGAAACGAGACGAAGGCGGGTGGAACAGAGCGAAACAAGATGAAGGAGGGTGAAAGAGAGCGAAACAAGATGAAGGAGGGTGAAAGAGAGCAAAACGAGATGAAGGAGTGTGAAACAGAGCGAAACGAGACGAAGGAGGATGAAAGAGAGCTAAACGAGATGAGGGAGGGGCAAAGAGAGCGAAACGAGATGAAGGAGGGTGAAAGAGGGTGAAACGAGATGAAGGAGGTTGAAAGAGAGCGAAACGAGACGAAGGAGGGTGAAAGAGAGCGAAATGAATCGAAGGAGGGTGAATGAGGGCGAAACGAGTCGAAGGAGGGTGAAAGGGAGCAAAACGAGATGAAGGAGGGTGAAAGAGAGCGAAACGAGATGAAGGTGGGTGAAAGAGAACGAAAAGAGACTAAGGAGGGTGAAAGAGGGCGAAACGAGACGAAGGCTGGTGGAACAGAGCGAAACAAGACGAAGGAGGGTGATAGAGAGCAAAACGAGACGAAGGAGTGTGAAACAGAGCGAAACGAGACGAAAGAGGATGAAAGAGAGCTAAACGAGATGAGGGAGGGGCAAAGAGATCGAAACGAGATGAAGGAGGGTGAAAGAGGGTGAAACGAGATGAAGGAGGGTGAAAGAGAGCGAAACGAGACGAAGGAGGGTGAAAGAGAGCGAAACGAGACGAAGGAGGGTGAAAGAGGGCGAAACGAGATGAAGGCGGGTGGAACAGAGCGAAACAAGACGAAGGAGAGTGAAAGAGAGCGAAACAAGACGAAGGAGGGTGAAAGAGAGCGGAACGAGACGAATGAGTGTGAAAGAGAGCGAAACGAGATGATGGAGGGTGAAAGAGAGGGAAACGAGAGGAAGGAGGGTGAAAGAGGACGAAACGAGACGAAGGCGGGTGGAACAGAGCACTACAAGACGAAGGAGGTGAAAGAGAGCGAAACGAGTGGAGGGAGGGTGAAAGAGGGCGAAACGAGATGAAGGAGGGTGAAAGAGAGGGAAACGAGACGAAGGAGGGTGAAAGAGAGGGAAACGAAATGAAGGAGGGTGGAAGAGAGCGAAACGAGACGTAGGAGGGTGAAAGAGAGTGAAACGAGATGAAGGAAGGTGAAAGAGAGCGAAAAGAGACCAAAGAGGGTGAAAGAGAGTGAAACGAGACAAAGGAGGGTGAAAGGGAGTGAAACGAGATGAAGGAGGGTGAAAGAGAGCGAAACGAGACGAAGGAGGGCGAAAGGGAACGAAACGAGACGAAAGCGGGTGGAACAGAGCGAAACAAGACGAAGGGGGGTGAAAGAGAGCGAAACGAGACGAAGGAGGGTGAAAGAGAGCGAAACGAGACGAAGGAGGGTGAAAGAGAGCGAAACGAGACGAAGGACGGTGAAAGAGGGCGAAACGCGACGAAGGCGGGTGGAACAGAGCGAAACAAGACGAAGGAGGATGAAAGAGAGCGAAACGAGACGAAGGAGGGTGAAAGAGAGCGAAACGAGACGAAGGAGTGTGAAAGAGAGCGAAACGAGACGAAGGAGGGTGAAAGAGGGCGAAACGAGACGACAGAGGGTGAAAGAGAGCGAAACGAGACGAAGGAGGGTGAAAGAGAGCAAAACGAGACAAAGGAGTGTGAAAGAGAGCGAAACGAGACAATGGAGGGTGAAAGAGAGGGAAACGAGAGGAAGGAGGGTGAAAGAGAGCGAAACGAGACGAAGCGGGGTCAAACAGAGCGAAAAGAGACAAAGGAGGGTGAAAGAGGGCGAAACGAGACGAAGGAGGGTGAAAGAGAGCGAAACGAGACGAAGGAGTGTGAAAGAGAGCGAATCGAGACGAAGGAGGGTGAAAGAGGGCGAAACGAGACGACGGAGGGTGAAAGGGAGCAAAACGAGATGAAGGAGGGTCAAAGAGAGCGAAACGAGATGAAGGAGGGTGAAAGAGAACGAAAAGAGACTAAGGAGGGTGAAAGAGGGCGAAACGAGACGAAGGCTGGTGGAATAGAGCGAAACAAGACGAAGGAGGGTGATAGAGAGCAAAACGAGACGAAGGAGTGTGAAACAGAGCGAAACGAGACGAAGGAGGATGAAAGAGAGCTAAACGAGATGAGGGAGGGGCAAAGAGAGCGAAACGAGATGAAGGAGGGTGAAAGAGGGTGAACGAGATGAAGGAGGGTGAAAGAGAGCGAAACGAGACGAAGGAGGGTGAAAGAGAGCGAAACGAGACGAAGGAGGGTGAAAGAGGGCGAAACGAGATGAAGGCGGGTGGAACAGAGCGAAACAAGACGAAGGAGAGTGAAAGAGAGCGAAACAAGACGAAGGAGGGTGAAAGAGAGCGGAACGAGACGAATGAGTGTGAAAGAGAGCGAAACGAGATGATGGAGGGTGAAAGAGAGGGAAACGAGAGGAAGGAGGGTGAAAGAGGACGAAACGAGACGAAGGTGGGTGGAACAGAGCACTACAAGATGAAGGAGGTGAAAGAGAGCGAAACGAGTGGAGGGAGGGTGAAAGAGGGCGAAACGAGATGAAGGAGGGTGAAAGAGAGGGAAACGAGACGAAGGAGGGTGAAAGAGAGGGAAACGAAATGAAGGAGGGTGGAAGAGAGCGAAACGAGACGTAGGAGGGTGAAAGAGAGTGAAACGAGACGAAGGAAGGTGAAAGAGAGCGAAAAGAGACCAAAGAGGGTGAAAGAGAGTGAAACGAGACAAAGGAGGGTGAAAGGGAGCGAAACAAGACGAAGGGGGGGCGAAAGAGAGCGAAACGAGACGAAGGAGGGTGAAAGAGAGCGAAACGAGATGAAGGAGGGTGAAAGAGGGCGAAACGCGACGAAGGCGGGTGGAACAGAGCGAAACAAGACGAAGGAGGATGAAAGAGAGCGAAACGAGATGAAGGAGGGTGAAAGAGAGCGAAACGAGACGAAGGAGTGTGAAAGAGAGCGAAACGAGACGAAGGAGGGTGAAAGAGAGCAAAACGAGACGAAGGAGTGTGAAAGAGAGCGAAACGAGACGATGGAGTGTGAAAGAGATCGAAACGAGATGAAGGAGGGTGAAAGAGGGTGAAACGAGATGAAGGAGGGTGAAAGAGAGCGAAACGAGACGAAGGAGGGTGAAAGAGAGCGAAACGAGACGAAGGAGGGTGAAAGAGGGCGAAACGAGATGAAGGCGGGTGGAACAGAGCGAAACAAGACGAAGGAGAGTGAAAGAGAGCGAAACAAGACGAAGGAGGGTGAAAGAGAGCGGAACGAGACGAATGAGTGTGAAAGAGAGCGAAACGAGATGATGGAGGGTGAAAGAGAGGGAAACGAGAGGAAGGAGGGTGAAAGAGGACGAAACGAGACGAAGGCGGGTGGAACAGAGCACTACAAGACGAAGGAGGTGAAAGAGAGCGAAACGAGTGGAGGGAGGGTGAAAGAGGGCGAAACGAGATGAAGGAGGGTGAAAGAGAGGGAAACGAGACGAAGGAGGGTGAAAGAGAGGGAAACGAAATGAAGGAGGGTGGAAGAGAGCGAAACGAGACGTAGGAGGGTGAAAGAGAGTGAAACGAGATGAAGGAAGGTGAAAGAGAGCGAAAAGAGACCAAAGAGGGTGAAAGAGAGTGAAACGAGACAAAGGAGGGTGAAAGGGAGTGAAACGAGATGAAGGAGGGTGAAAGAGAGCGAAACGAGACGAAGGAGGGCGAAAGGGAACGAAACGAGACGAAAGCGGGTGGAACAGAGCGAAACAAGACGAAGGGGGGTGAAAGAGAGCGAAACGAGACGAAGGAGGGTGAAAGAGAGCGAAACGAGACGAAGGAGGGTGAAAGAGAGCGAAACGAGACGAAGGACGGTGAAAGAGGGCGAAACGCGACGAAGGCGGGTGGAACAGAGCGAAACAAGACGAAGGAGGATGAAAGAGAGCGAAACGAGACGAAGGAGGGTGAAAGAGAGCGAAACGAGACGAAGGAGTGTGAAAGAGAGCGAAACGAGACGAAGGAGGGTGAAAGAGGGCGAAACGAGACGACAGAGGGTGAAAGAGAGCGAAACGAGACGAAGGAGGGTGAAAGAGAGCAAAACGAGACAAAGGAGTGTGAAAGAGAGCGAAACGAGACAATGGAGGGTGAAAGAGAGGGAAACGAGAGGAAGGAGGGTGAAAGAGAGCGAAACGAGACGAAGCGGGGTCAAACAGAGCGAAAAGAGACAAAGGAGGGTGAAAGAGGGCGAAACGAGACGAAGGAGGGTGAAAGAGAGCGAAACGAGACGAAGGAGTGTGAAAGAGAGCGAATCGAGACGAAGGAGGGTGAAAGAGGGCGAAACGAGACGACGGAGGGTGAAAGGGAGCAAAACGAGATGAAGGAGGGTCAAAGAGAGCGAAACGAGATGAAGGAGGGTGAAAGAGAACGAAAAGAGACTAAGGAGGGTGAAAGAGGGCGAAACGAGACGAAGGCTGGTGGAATAGAGCGAAACAAGACGAAGGAGGGTGATAGAGAGCAAAACGAGACGAAGGAGTGTGAAACAGAGCGAAACGAGACGAAGGAGGATGAAAGAGAGCTAAACGAGATGAGGGAGGGGCAAAGAGAGCGAAACGAGATGAAGGAGGGTGAAAGAGGGTGAACGAGATGAAGGAGGGTGAAAGAGAGCGAAACGAGACGAAGGAGGGTGAAAGAGAGCGAAACGAGACGAAGGAGGGTGAAAGAGGGCGAAACGAGATGAAGGCGGGTGGAACAGAGCGAAACAAGACGAAGGAGAGTGAAAGAGAGCGAAACAAGACGAAGGAGGGTGAAAGAGAGCGGAACGAGACGAATGAGTGTGAAAGAGAGCGAAACGAGATGATGGAGGGTGAAAGAGAGGGAAACGAGAGGAAGGAGGGTGAAAGAGGACGAAACGAGACGAAGGTGGGTGGAACAGAGCACTACAAGATGAAGGAGGTGAAAGAGAGCGAAACGAGTGGAGGGAGGGTGAAAGAGGGCGAAACGAGATGAAGGAGGGTGAAAGAGAGGGAAACGAGACGAAGGAGGGTGAAAGAGAGGGAAACGAAATGAAGGAGGGTGGAAGAGAGCGAAACGAGACGTAGGAGGGTGAAAGAGAGTGAAACGAGACGAAGGAAGGTGAAAGAGAGCGAAAAGAGACCAAAGAGGGTGAAAGAGAGTGAAACGAGACAAAGGAGGGTGAAAGGGAGCGAAACAAGACGAAGGGGGGGCGAAAGAGAGCGAAACGAGATGAAGGAGGGTGAAAGAGAGCGAAACGAGACGAAGGAGGGTGAAAGAGAGCGAAACGAGATGAAGGAGGGTGAAAGAGGGCGAAACGCGACGAAGGCGGGTGGAACAGAGCGAAACAAGACGAAGGAGGATGAAAGAGAGCGAAACGAGATGAAGGAGGGTGAAAGAGAGCGAAACGAGACGAAGGAGTGTGAAAGAGAGCGAAACGAGACGAAGGAGGGTGAAAGAGAGCAAAACGAGACGAAGGAGTGTGAAAGAGAGCGAAACGAGACGATGGAGTGTGAAAGAGAGCGAAACGAGAGGAAGGAGGGTGAAAGAGAGTGAACCGAGATGAAGGAGGGTGAAAGAGAGCGAAACGAGACGAAGGAGGGTGAAAGAGAGCAAAACGAGACGAAGGAGTGTGAAACAGAGCGAAACGAGATGAAGGATGATGAAAGAGAGCTAAACGAGACGAAGGAGGGTCAAAGAGAGTTAAACGAGATGAAGGAGGTTGAAAGAGAGTGAAAAGACACGAAGGAGGGTGAAAGAGAGGGAAACAAGACGGTGGAGGGTGAAAGAGAGCGAAACGAGAGGAAGGAGGGTGAAAGAGAGCCAAACGAGACGAAGGAGGGTGAAAGAGAGCGAAACGAGACGAAGGAGTGTTAAAGAGAACGAATCGAGACGAAGGAGGGTGAAAGAGAGCGAAACGAGATGAAGGAGGGTGAAAGAGAGCGAAACGAGACGAAGGAGGGTGAAAGAGAGCGAAACGAGACGAAGGAGGGTGAAAGAGAGCAAAACGAGACAAAGGAGTGTGAAAGAGAGCGAAACGAGACAATGGAGGGTGAAAGAGAGGGAAACGAGAGGAAGGAGGGTGAAAGAGAGCGAAACGAGACGAAGCGGGGTCAAACAGAGCGAAAAGAGACAAAGGAGGGTGAAAGAGGGCGAAACGAGACGAAGGAGGGTGAAAGAGAGCGAAACGAGACGAAGGAGTGTGAAAGAGAGCGAAACGAGACGAAGGAGGGTGAAAGAGGGCGAAACGAGACGACGGAGGGTGAAAGGGAGCAAAACGAGATGAAGGAGGGTCAAAGAGAGCGAAACGAGATGAAGGAGGGTGAAAGAGAACGAAAAGAGACTAAGGAGGGTGAAAGAGGGCGAAACGAGACGAAGGCTGGTGGAATAGAGCGAAACAAGACGAAGGAGGGTGATAGAGAGCAAAACGAGACGAAGGAGTGTGAAACAGAGCGAAACGAGACGAAGGAGGATGAAAGAGAGCTAAACGAGATGAGGGAGGGGCAAAGAGAGCGAAACGAGATGAAGGAGGGTGAAAGAGGGTGAACGAGATGAAGGAGGGTGAAAGAGAGCGAAACGAGACGAAGGAGGGTGAAAGAGAGCGAAACGAGACGAAGGAGGGTGAAAGAGGGCGAAACGAGATGAAGGCGGGTGGAACAGAGCGAAACAAGACGAAGGAGAGTGAAAGAGAGCGAAACAAGACGAAGGAGGGTGAAAGAGAGCGGAACGAGACGAATGAGTGTGAAAGAGAGCGAAACGAGATGATGGAGGGTGAAAGAGAGGGAAACGAGAGGAAGGAGGGTGAAAGAGGACGAAACGAGACGAAGGTGGGTGGAACAGAGCACTACAAGATGAAGGAGGTGAAAGAGAGCGAAACGAGTGGAGGGAGGGTGAAAGAGGGCGAAACGAGATGAAGGAGGGTGAAAGAGAGGGAAACGAGACGAAGGAGGGTGAAAGAGAGGGAAACAAAATGAAGGAGGGTGGAAGAGAGCGAAACGAGACGTAGGAGGGTGAAAGAGAGTGAAACGAGACGAAGGAAGGTGAAAGAGAGCGAAAAGAGACCAAAGAGGGTGAAAGAGAGTGAAACGAGACAAAGGAGGGTGAAAGGGAGCGAAACAAGACGAAGGGGGGGCGAAAGAGAGCGAAACGAGACGAAGGAGGGTGAAAGAGAGCGAAACGAGATGAAGGAGGGTGAAAGAGGGCGAAACGCGACGAAGGCGGGTGGAACAGAGCGAAACAAGACGAAGGAGGATGAAAGAGAGCGAAACGAGATGAAGGAGGGTGAAAGAGAGCGAAACGAGACGAAGGAGTGTGAAAGAGAGCGAAACGAGACGAAGGAGGGTGAAAGAGAGCAAAACGAGACGAAGGAGTGTGAAAGAGAGCGAAACGAGACGATGGAGTGTGAAAGAGATCGAAACGAGATGAAGGAGGGTGAAAGAGGGTGAAACGAGATGAAGGAGGGTGAAAGAGAGCGAAACGAGACGAAGGAGGGTGAAAGAGAGCGAAACGAGACGAAGGAGGGTGAAAGAGGGCGAAACGAGATGAAGGCGGGTGGAACAGAGCGAAACAAGACGAAGGAGAGTGAAAGAGAGCGAAACAAGACGAAGGAGGGTGAAAGAGAGCGGAACGAGACGAATGAGTGTGAAAGAGAGCGAAACGAGATGATGGAGGGTGAAAGAGAGGGAAACGAGAGGAAGGAGGGTGAAAGAGGACGAAACGAGACGAAGGCGGGTGGAACAGAGCACTACAAGACGAAGGAGGTGAAAGAGAGCGAAACGAGTGGAGGGAGGGTGAAAGAGGGCGAAACGAGATGAAGGAGGGTGAAAGAGAGGGAAACGAGACGAAGGAGGGTGAAAGAGAGGGAAACGAAATGAAGGAGGGTGGAAGAGAGCGAAACGAGACGTAGGAGGGTGAAAGAGAGTGAAACGAGATGAAGGAAGGTGAAAGAGAGCGAAAAGAGACCAAAGAGGGTGAAAGAGAGTGAAACGAGACAAAGGAGGGTGAAAGGGAGTGAAACGAGATGAAGGAGGGTGAAAGAGAGCGAAACGAGACGAAGGAGGGCGAAAGGGAACGAAACGAGACGAAAGCGGGTGGAACAGAGCGAAACAAGACGAAGGGGGGTGAAAGAGAGCGAAACGAGACGAAGGAGGGTGAAAGAGAGCGAAACGAGACGAAGGAGGGTGAAAGAGAGCGAAACGAGACGAAGGACGGTGAAAGAGGGCGAAACGCGACGAAGGCGGGTGGAACAGAGCGAAACAAGACGAAGGAGGATGAAAGAGAGCGAAACGAGACGAAGGAGGGTGAAAGAGAGCGAAACGAGACGAAGGAGTGTGAAAGAGAGCGAAACGAGACGAAGGAGGGTGAAAGAGGGCGAAACGAGACGACAGAGGGTGAAAGAGAGCGAAACGAGACGAAGGAGGGTGAAAGAGAGCAAAACGAGACAAAGGAGTGTGAAAGAGAGCGAAACGAGACAATGGAGGGTGAAAGAGAGGGAAACGAGAGGAAGGAGGGTGAAAGAGAGCGAAACGAGACGAAGCGGGGTCAAACAGAGCGAAAAGAGACAAAGGAGGGTGAAAGAGGGCGAAACGAGACGAAGGAGGGTGAAAGAGAGCGAAACGAGACGAAGGAGTGTGAAAGAGAGCGAATCGAGACGAAGGAGGGTGAAAGAGGGCGAAACGAGACGACGGAGGGTGAAAGGGAGCAAAACGAGATGAAGGAGGGTCAAAGAGAGCGAAACGAGATGAAGGAGGGTGAAAGAGAACGAAAAGAGACTAAGGAGGGTGAAAGAGGGCGAAACGAGACGAAGGCTGGTGGAATAGAGCGAAACAAGACGAAGGAGGGTGATAGAGAGCAAAACGAGACGAAGGAGTGTGAAACAGAGCGAAACGAGACGAAGGAGGATGAAAGAGAGCTAAACGAGATGAGGGAGGGGCAAAGAGAGCGAAACGAGATGAAGGAGGGTGAAAGAGGGTGAACGAGATGAAGGAGGGTGAAAGAGAGCGAAACGAGACGAAGGAGGGTGAAAGAGAGCGAAACGAGACGAAGGAGGGTGAAAGAGGGCGAAACGAGATGAAGGCGGGTGGAACAGAGCGAAACAAGACGAAGGAGAGTGAAAGAGAGCGAAACAAGACGAAGGAGGGTGAAAGAGAGCGGAACGAGACGAATGAGTGTGAAAGAGAGCGAAACGAGATGATGGAGGGTGAAAGAGAGGGAAACGAGAGGAAGGAGGGTGAAAGAGGACGAAACGAGACGAAGGTGGGTGGAACAGAGCACTACAAGATGAAGGAGGTGAAAGAGAGCGAAACGAGTGGAGGGAGGGTGAAAGAGGGCGAAACGAGATGAAGGAGGGTGAAAGAGAGGGAAACGAGACGAAGGAGGGTGAAAGAGAGGGAAACGAAATGAAGGAGGGTGGAAGAGAGCGAAACGAGACGTAGGAGGGTGAAAGAGAGTGAAACGAGACGAAGGAAGGTGAAAGAGAGCGAAAAGAGACCAAAGAGGGTGAAAGAGAGTGAAACGAGACAAAGGAGGGTGAAAGGGAGCGAAACAAGACGAAGGGGGGGCGAAAGAGAGCGAAACGAGATGAAGGAGGGTGAAAGAGAGCGAAACGAGACGAAGGAGGGTGAAAGAGAGCGAAACGAGATGAAGGAGGGTGAAAGAGGGCGAAACGCGACGAAGGCGGGTGGAACAGAGCGAAACAAGACGAAGGAGGATGAAAGAGAGCGAAACGAGATGAAGGAGGGTGAAAGAGAGCGAAACGAGACGAAGGAGTGTGAAAGAGAGCGAAACGAGACGAAGGAGGGTGAAAGAGAGCAAAACGAGACGAAGGAGTGTGAAAGAGAGCGAAACGAGACGATGGAGTGTGAAAGAGAGCGAAACGAGAGGAAGGAGGGTGAAAGAGAGTGAACCGAGATGAAGGAGGGTGAAAGAGAGCGAAACGAGACGAAGGAGGGTGAAAGAGAGCAAAACGAGACGAAGGAGTGTGAAACAGAGCGAAACGAGATGAAGGATGATGAAAGAGAGCTAAACGAGACGAAGGAGGGTCAAAGAGAGTTAAACGAGATGAAGGAGGTTGAAAGAGAGTGAAAAGACACGAAGGAGGGTGAAAGAGAGGGAAACAAGACGGTGGAGGGTGAAAGAGAGCGAAACGAGAGGAAGGAGGGTGAAAGAGAGCCAAACGAGACGAAGGAGGGTGAAAGAGAGCGAAACGAGACGAAGGAGTGTTAAAGAGAACGAATCGAGACGAAGGAGGGTGAAAGAGAGCGAAACGAGATGAAGGAGGGTGAAAGAGAGCGAAACGAGACGAAGGAGGGTGAAAGAGAGCGAAACGAGACGAAGGAGGGTGAAAGAGAGCAAAACGAGACAAAGGAGTGTGAAAGAGAGCGAAACGAGACAATGGAGGGTGAAAGAGAGGGAAACGAGAGGAAGGAGGGTGAAAGAGAGCGAAACGAGACGAAGCGGGGTCAAACAGAGCGAAAAGAGACAAAGGAGGGTGAAAGAGGGCGAAACGAGACGAAGGAGGGTGAAAGAGAGCGAAACGAGACGAAGGAGTGTGAAAGAGAGCGAAACGAGACGAAGGAGGGTGAAAGAGGGCGAAACGAGACGACGGAGGGTGAAAGGGAGCAAAACGAGATGAAGGAGGGTGAAAGAGAGCGAAACGAGATGAAGGAGGGTGAAAGAGAACGAAAAGAGACTAAGGAGGGTGAAAGAGGGCGAAACGAGACGAAGGCTGGTGGAATAGAGCGAAACAAGACGAAGGAGGGTGATAGAGAGCAAAACGAGACGAAGGAGTGTGAAACAGAGCGAAACGAGACGAAGGAGGATGAAAGAGAGCTAAACGAGATGAGGGAGGGGCAAAGAGAGCGAAACGAGATGAAGGAGGGTGAAAGAGGGTGAACGAGATGAAGGAGGGTGAAAGAGAGCGAAACGAGACGAAGGAGGGTGAAAGAGAGCGAAACGAGACGAAGGAGGGTGAAAGAGGGCGAAACGAGATGAAGGCGGGTGGAACAGAGCGAAACAAGACGAAGGAGAGTGAAAGAGAGTGAAACAAGACGAAGGAGGGTGAAAGAGAGCGGAACGAGACGAATGAGTGTGAAAGAGAGCGAAACGAGATGATGGAGGGTGAAAGAGAGGGAAACGAGAGGAAGGAGGGTGAAAGAGGACGAAACGAGACGAAGGTGGGTGGAACAGAGCACTACAAGATGAAGGAGGTGAAAGAGAGCGAAACGAGTGGAGGGAGGGTGAAAGAGGGCGAAACGATATGAAGGAGGGTGAAAGAGAGGGAAACGAGACGAAGGAGGGTGAAAGAGAGGGAAACGAAATGAAGGAGGGTGGAAGAGAGCGAAACGAGACGTAGGAGGGTGAAAGAGAGTGAAACGAGACGAAGGAAGGTGAAAGAGAGCGAAAAGAGACCAAAGAGGGTGAAAGAGAGTGAAACGAGACAAAGGAGGGTGAAAGGGAGCGAAACAAGACGAAGGGGGGCGAAAGAGAGCGAAACGAGACGAAGGAGGGTGAAAGAGAGCGAAAAGAGACCAAAGAGGGTGAAAGAGAGTGAAACGAGACAAAGGAGGGTGAAAGGGAGCGAAACAAGACGAAGGGGGGCGAAAGAGAGCGAAACGAGACGAAGGAGGGTGAAAGAGAGCGAAACGAGACGAAGGAGGGTGAAAGAGAGCGAAACGAAATGAAGGAGGGTGAAAGAGGGCGAAACGCGACGAAGGCGGGTGGAACAGAGCGAAACAAGACGAAGGAGGATGAAAGAGAGCGAAACGAGATGAAGGAGGGTGAAAGAGAGCGAAACGAGACGAAGGAGTGTGAAAGAGAGCGAAACGAGACGAAGGAGGGTGAAAGAGAGCAAAACGAGACGAAGGAGTGTGAAAGAGAGCGAAACGAGACGATGGAGTGTGAAAGAGAGCGAAACGAGAGGAAGGAGGGTGAAAGAGAGTGAACCGAGATGAAGGAGGGTGAAAGAGAGCGAAACGAGACGAAGGAGGGTGAAAGAGAGCAAAACGAGACGAAGGAGTGTGAAACAGAGCGAAACGAGACGAAGGATGATGAAAGAGAGCTAAACGAGACGAAGGAGGGTCAAAGAGAGTTAAACGAGATGAAGGAGGGCCAAAGAGGGCGAAACGAGATGAAGGAGGTTGAAAGAGAGAGAAAAGACACGAAGGAGGGTGAAAGAGAGGGAAACAAGACGGTGGAGGGTGAAAGAGAGCGAAACGAGAGGAAGGAGGGTGAAAGAGAGCCAATCGAGACGAAGGAGGGTGAAAGAGAGCGAAACGAGATGAAGGAGGGTGAAAGAGAGCGAAACGAGACGAAGGAGGGTGAAAGAGAGCAAAACGAGACAAAGGAGTGTGAAAGAGAGCGAAACGAGACAATGGAGGGTGAAAGAGAGGGAAACGAGAGGAAGGAGGGTGAAAGAGAGCGAAACGAGACGAAGCGGGGTCAAACAGAGCGAAAAGAGACAAAGGAGGGTGAAAGAGGGCGAAACGAGACGAAGGCAGGTGGAACAGAGCGAAAAAAGACGAAGGTGGGTGAAAAAGAGCGAAACGAGATGAAGGAGGGTGAAAGAGAGCATAACGAGACGAAGGAGTGTGAAACAGAGCGAAACGAGATGAAGGAGGATGAAAGAGAGGGAAACGAGACGAAGGAGGGTGAAAGAGAGGGAAACGAAATGAAGGAGGGTGGAAGAGAGCGAAACGAGACGTAGGAGGGTGAAAGAGAGTGAAACGAGACGAAGGAGGGTGAAAGAGAGCAAAACGAGACGAAGGAGTGTGAAACAGAGCGAAACGAGAAGAAGGATGATGAAAGAGAGCTAAACGAGACGAAGGAGGGTCAAAGAGAGTGAAACGAGATGAAGGAGGGCCAAAGAGGGCGAAACGAGATGAAGGAGTTTGAAAGAGAGCGAAACGACACGAAGGAGGGTGAAAGAGAGCGAAACAAGATGGTGGAGGGTGAAAGAGAGCGAAACGAGAGGAAGGAGGGTGAAAGAGAGCCAAACGAGATGAAGGAGGGTGAAAGAGAGCGAAACGAGACGAAGGAGGGTGAAAGAGAGCGAAAAGACACGAAGGAGGGTGAAAGAGAGGGAAACAAGACGGTGGAGGGTGAAAGAGAGCGAAACGAGATGAACGAGGGTCAAAGAGAGCTAAACGAGACGAAGGAGGGTGAAAGAGAGCGAAACGAGACGAAGGAGGGTGAAAGAGAGCAAAACGAGACAAAGGAGTGTGAAAGAGAGCGAAACGAGACAATGGAGGGTGAAAGAGAGGGAAACGAGAGGAAGGAGGGTGAAAGAGAGCGAAACGAGACGAAGCGGGGTCAAACAGAGCGAAAAGAGACAAAGGAGGGTGAAAGAGGGCGAAACGAGACGAAGGCAGGTGGAACAGAGCGAAAAAAGACGAAGGTGTGTGAAAAAGAGCGAAACGAGATGAAGGAGGGTGAAAGAGAGCATAACGAGACGAAGGAGTGTGAAACAGAGCGAAACGAGATGAAGGAGGATGAAAGAGAGGGAAACGAGACGAAGGAGGGTGAAAGAGAGGGAAACGAAATGAAGGAGGGTGGAAGAGAGCGAAACGAGACGTAGGAGGGTGAAAGAGAGTGAAACGAGACGAAGGAGGGTGAAAGAGAGCAAAACGAGACGAAGGAGTGTGAAACAGAGCGAAACGAGAAGAAGGATGATGAAAGAGAGCTAAACGAGACGAAGGAGGGTCAAAGAGAGTGAAACGAGATGAAGGAGGGCCAAAGAGGGCGAAACGAGATGAAGGAGTTTGAAAGAGAGCGAAACGACACGAAGGAGGGTGAAAGAGAGCGAAACAAGATGGTGGAGGGTGAAAGAGAGCGAAACGAGAGGAAGAAGGGTGAAAGAGAGCCAAACGAGACGAAGGAGGGTGAAAGAGAGCGAAACGAGACGAAGGAGGGTGAAAGAGAGCGAAAGGAGTCTAAGGAGGGTGAAAGAGAGTGGAACGAGACGAAGGAGGGTGAAAGAGACCGAAACGAGACGAAGGAGTGTTAAAGAGAACGAATCGAGACGAAGGAGGGTGAAAGAGAGCGAAACGAGACGAAGGAGGGTGAAAGAGAGCAAAACGAGATGAAGGAGGGTCAAAGAGAGCGAAACGAGACGAAGGAGGGTGAAAGAGAGCGAAACGAGATGAAGGAGGGTGAAAGAGAGCGAAACGAGACGATGGAGCGTGAAAGAGAGCGAAACGAGAGGAAGGAGGGTGAAAGAGAGCGAAACGAGATGAAGGAGGGTGAAAGAGGGCGAAACGAGACGAAGGCGGGTGGAACAGAGCGAAACAAGACAAAGGAGGATGAAAGAGAGCGAAACGAGACGAAGGAAGGTGAAAGAGAGCAAAACGAGACGAAGGAGTGTGAAAGAGAGCGAAACGAGACGATGGAGCGTGAAAGAGAGCGAAACGAGAGGAAGGAGGGTGAAAGAGAGTGAACCGAGATGAAGGAGGGTGAAAGAGAGCGAAACGAGACGAAGGAGGGTGAAAGAGAGCAAAACGAGACGAAGGAGTGTGAAACAGAGCGAAACGAGACGAAGGATGATGAAAGAGAGCTAAACGAGACGAAGGAGGGTCAAAGAGAGTGAAACGAGATGAAGGAGGGCCAAAGAGGGCGAAACGAGATGAAGGAGTTTGAAAGAGAGCGAAACGACACGAAGGAGGGTGAAAGAGAGCGAAACAAGACGGTGGAGGGTGAAAGAGAGCGAAACGAGAGGAAGGAGGGTGAAGGAGAGCCAAACGAGACGAAGGAGGGTGAAAAAGAGCGAAACGAGACGAAGGAGGGTGAAAGAGAGCGAAAGGAGTCTAAGGAGGGTGAAAGAGAGTGGAACGAGACGAAGGAGGGTGAAAGAGACCGAAACGAGACGAAGGAGTGTTAAAGAGAACGAATCGAGACGAAGGAGGGTGAAAGAGAGCGAAACGAGACGAAGGAGGGTGAAAGAGAGCGAAACGAGATGAAGGAGGGTCAAAGAGAGCGAAACGAGACGAAGGAGGGTGAAAAAGAGCGAAACGAGATGAAGGAGGGTGAAAGAGAGCAAAACGAGACAAAGGAGTGTGAAAGAGAGCGAAACGAGACAATGGAGGGTGAAAGAGAGTGAAACGAGAGGAAGGAGGGTGAAAGAGAGCGAAACGAGACGATGGAGTGTGAAAGAGAGCGAAACGAGATGAAGGAGGGTGAAAGAGGGCGAAACGAGACGAAGGCGGGTGGAACAGAGCGAAACAAGACAAAGGAGGATGAAAGAGAGCGAAACGAGACGAAGGAGGGTGAAAGAGAGCAAAACGAGACGAAGGAGTGTGAAAGAGAGCGAAACGAGACGATGGAGCGTGAAAGAGAGCGAAACGAGAGGAAGGAGGGTGAAAGAGAGTGAACCGAGATGAAGGAGGGTGAAAGAGAGCGAAACGAGACGAAGGAGGGTGAAAGAGAGCAAAACGAGACGAAGGAGTGTGAAACAGAGCGAAACGAGACGAAGGATGATGAAAGAGAGCTAAACGAGACGAAGGAGGGTCAAAGAGAGTGAAACGAGATGAAGGAGGGCCAAAGAGGGCGAAACAAGATGAAGGAGTTTGAAAGAGAGCGAAACGACACGAAGGAGGGTGAAAGAGAGCGAAACAAGACGGTGGAGGGTGAAAGAGAGCGAAACGAGAGGAAGGAGGGTGAAAGAGAGCCAAACGGGACGAAGGAGGGTGAAAGAGAGCGAAACGAGACGAAGGAGGGTGAAAGAGAGCGAAAGGAGTCGAAGGAGGGTGAAAGAGACGAAGGAGGGTGAAAGAGACCGAAACGAGATGAGGAGTGTTAAAGAGAACGAATCGAGACGAAGGAGGGTGAAATAGAGCGAAACGAGATGAAGGAGGGTGAAAGAGAGCGAAACAAGATGAAGGAGGGTCAAAGAGAGCGAAACGAGACGAAGGAGGGTGAAAGAGAGCGAAACGAGACGAAGGAGGGTGAAAGAGAGCAAAACGAGACAAAGGAGTGTGAAAGAGAGCAAAACGAGACAATGGAGGGTGAAAGAGAGTGAAACGAGAGGAAGGAGGGTGAAAGAGAGCGAAACGAGACGAAGCAGGGTGAAACAGAGTGAAAAGAGACAAAGGAGGGTGAAAGAGGGCGAAACGAGACAATGGAGGGTGAAAGAGAGGGAAACGAGAGGAAGGAGGGTGAAAGAGAGCGAAACGAGACGAAGCGGGGTCAAACAGAGCGAAAAGAGACAAAGGAGGGTGAAAGAGGGCGAAACGAGACGAAGGCAGGTGGAACAGAGCGAAAAAAGACGAAGGTGGGTGAAAAAGAGCGAAACGAGATGAAGGAGGGTGAAAGAGAGCATAACGAGACGAAGGAGTGTGAAACAGAGCGAAACGAGATGAAGGAGGATGAAAGAGAGGGAAACGAGACGAAGGAGGGTGAAAGAGAGGGAAACGAAATGAAGGAGGGTGGAAGAGAGCGAAACGAGACGTAGGAGGGTGAAAGAGAGTGAAACGAGACGAAGGAGGGTGAAAGAGAGCAAAACGAGACGAAGGAGTGTGAAACAGAGCGAAACGAGAAGAAGGATGATGAAAGAGAGCTAAACGAGACGAAGGAGGGCCAAAGAGAGTGAAACGAGATGAAGGAGGGCCAAAGAGGGCGAAACGAGATGAAGGAGTTTGAAAGAGAGCGAAACGACACGAAGGAGGGTGAAAGAGAGCGAAACAAGATGGTGGAGGGTGAAAGAGAGCGAAACGAGAGGAAGAAGGGTGAAAGAGAGCCAAACGAGACGAAGGAGGGTGAAAGAGAGCGAAACGAGACGAAGGAGGGTGAAAGAGAGCGAAAGGAGTCTAAGGAGGGTGAAAGAGAGTGGAACGAGACGAAGGAGGGTGAAAGAGACCGAAACGAGACGAAGGAGTGTTAAAGAGAACGAATCGAGACGAAGGAGGGTGAAAGAGAGCGAAACGAGACGAAGGAGGGTGAAAGAGAGCGAAACGAGATGAAGGAGGGTCAAAGAGAGCGAAACGAGACGAAGGAGGGTGAAAGAGAGCGAAACGAGATGAAGGAGGGTGAAAGAGAGCGAAACGAGACGATGGAGCGTGAAAGAGAGCGAAACGAGAGGAAGGAGGGTGAAAGAGAGCGAAACGAGATGAAGGAGGGTGAAAGAGGGCGAAACGAGACGAAGGCGGGTGGAACAGAGCGAAACAAGACAAAGGAGGATGAAAGAGAGCGAAACGAGACGAAGGAAGGTGAAAGAGAGCAAAACGAGACGAAGGAGTGTGAAAGAGAGCGAAACGAGACGATGGAGCGTGAAAGAGAGCGAAACGAGAGGAAGGAGGGTGAAAGAGAGTGAACCGAGATGAAGGAGGGTGAAAGAGAGCGAAACGAGACGAAGGAGGGTGAAAGAGAGCAAAACGAGACGAAGGAGTGTGAAACAGAGCGAAACGAGACGAAGGATGATGAAAGAGAGCTAAACGAGACGAAGGAGGGTCAAAGAGAGTGAAACGAGATGAAGGAGGGCCAAAGAGGGCGAAACGAGATGAAGGAGTTTGAAAGAGAGCGAAACGACACGAAGGAGGGTGAAAGAGAGCGAAACAAGACGGTGGAGGGTGAAAGAGAGCGAAACGAGAGGAAGGAGGGTGAAGGAGAGCCAAACGAGACGAAGGAGGGTGAAAAAGAGCGAAACGAGACGAAGGAGGGTGAAAGAGAGCGAAAGGAGTCTAAGGAGGGTGAAAGAGAGTGGAACGAGACGAAGGAGGGTGAAAGAGACCGAAACGAGACGAAGGAGTGTTAAAGAGAACGAATCGAGACGAAGGAGGGTGAAAGAGAGCGAAACGAGACGAAGGAGGGTGAAAGAGAGCGAAACGAGATGAAGGAGGGTCAAAGAGAGCGAAACGAGACGAAGGAGGGTGAAAAAGAGCGAAACGAGATGAAGGAGGGTGAAAGAGAGCAAAACGAGACAAAGGAGTGTGAAAGAGAGCGAAACGAGACAATGGAGGGTGAAAGAGAGTGAAACGAGAGGAAGGAGGGTGAAAGAGAGCGAAACGAGACGATGGAGTGTGAAAGAGAGCGAAACGAGATGAAGGAGGGTGAAAGAGGGCGAAACGAGACGAAGGCGGGTGGAACAGAGCGAAACAAGACAAAGGAGGATGAAAGAGAGCGAAACGAGACGAAGGAGGGTGAAAGAGAGCAAAACGAGACGAAGGAGTGTGAAAGAGAGCGAAACGAGACGATGGAGCGTGAAAGAGAGCGAAACGAGAGGAAGGAGGGTGAAAGAGAGTGAACCGAGATGAAGGAGGGTGAAAGAGAGCGAAACGAGACGAAGGAGGGTGAAAGAGAGCAAAACGAGACGAAGGAGTGTGAAACAGAGCGAAACGAGACGAAGGATGATGAAAGAGAGCTAAACGAGACGAAGGAGGGTCAAAGAGAGTGAAACGAGATGAAGGAGGGCCAAAGAGGGCGAAACAAGATGAAGGAGTTTGAAAGAGAGCGAAACGACACGAAGGAGGGTGAAAGAGAGCGAAACAAGACGGTGGAGGGTGAAAGAGAGCGAAACGAGAGGAAGGAGGGTGAAAGAGAGCCAAACGGGACGAAGGAGGGTGAAAGAGAGCGAAACGAGACGAAGGAGGGTGAAAGAGAGCGAAAGGAGTCGAAGGAGGGTGAAAGAGAGTGGAACGAGACGAAGGAGGGTGAAAGAGACCGAAACGAGATGAGGAGTGTTAAAGAGAACGAATCGAGACGAAGGAGGGTGAAATAGAGCGAAACGAGATGAAGGAGGGTGAAAGAGAGCGAAACAAGATGAAGGAGGGTCAAAGAGAGCGAAACGAGACGAAGGAGGGTGAAAGAGAGCGAAACGAGACGAAGGAGGGTGAAAGAGAGCAAAACGAGACAAAGGAGTGTGAAAGAGAGCAAAACGAGACAATGGAGGGTGAAAGAGAGTGAAACGAGAGGAAGGAGGGTGAAAGAGAGCGAAACGAGACGAAGCAGGGTGAAACAGAGTGAAAAGAGACAAAGGAGGGTGAAAGAGGGCGAAACGAGACGAAGGCAGGTGGAACAGAGCGAAAAAAGACGAAGGAGGGTGAAAGAGAGCGAAACGAGATGAAGGAGGGTGAAAGAGAGCATAACGAGACGAAGGAGTGTGAAACAGAGCGAAACGAGATGAAGGAGGATGAAAGAGAGGGAAACGAGACGAAGGAGGGTGAAAGAGAGGGAAACAAAATGAAGGAGGGTGGAAGAGAGCGAAACGAGACGTAGGAGGGTGAAAGAGAGTGAAACGAGACGAAGGAGGGTGAAAGAGAGCTAAACGAGACGAAGGAGTGTGAAACAGAGCGAAACGAGACGAAGGATGATGAAAGAGAGCTAAACGAGACGAAGGAGGGTCAAAGAGAGTGAAACGAGATGAAGGAGGGCCAAAGAGGGCGACACGAGATGAAGGAGTTTGAAAGAGAGCGAAACGACACGAAGGAGGGTGAAAGAGAGCGAAACAAGACGGTGGAGGGTGAAAGAGAGTGAAACGAGAGGAAGGAGGGTGAAAGAGAGGCAATCGAGACGAAGGAGGGTGAAAGAGAGCGAAACGAGACAAAGGAGGGTGAAAGAGAGCGAAAGGAGTCTAAGGAGGGTGAAAGAGAGTGGAACGAGACGAAGGAGGGTGAAAGAGACCGAAACGAGACGAAGGAGTGTTAAAGAGAACGAATCGAGACGAAGTAGGGTGAAAGAGAGCGAAACGAGACGAAGGAGGGTGAAAGAGAGCGAAACGAGATGAAGGAGGGTCAAAGAGAGCGAAACGAGACGAAGGAGGGTCAAAGAGAGCGAAACGAGACGAAGGAGGGTGAAAGAGAGCAAAACGAGACAAAGGAGTGTGAAAGAGAGCGAAACGAGACAATGGAGGGTGAAAGAGAGTGAAACGAGAGGAAGGAGGGTGAAAGAGAGCGAAACGAGACGAAGCAGGGTGAAACAGAGCGAAAAGGGACAAAGGAGGGTGAAAGAGGGCAAAACGAGACGAAGGCAGGTGGAACAGAGCGAAACAAGACGAAGGAGGGTGAAAGAGAGCGAAACGAGATGAAGGAGGGTGAAAGAGAGCATAACGAGACAAAGGAGTGTGAAACAGAGCGAAACGAGATGAAGGAGGATGAAAGAGAGGGAAACGAGACGAAGGAGGGTGAAAGAGAGCGAAACGAGACAATGGAGGGTGAAAGAGAGTGAAACGAGAGGAAGGAGGGTGAAAGAGAGCGAAACGAGACGAAGCAGGGTGAAACAGAGCGAAAAGGGACAAAGGAGGGTGAAAGAGGGCAAAACGAGACGAAGGCAGGTGGAACAGAGCGAAACAAGACGAAGGAGGGTGAAAGAGAGCGAAACGAGATGAAGGAGGGTGAAAGAGAGCATAACGAGACGAAGGAGTGTGAAACAGAGCGAAACGAGATGAAGGAGGATGAAAGAGAGGGAAACGAGACGAAGGAGGGTGAAAGAGAGCGAAACGAGACCAAAGAGGGTGAAAGAGAGTGAAACGAGACAAAGGAGGGTGAAAGGGAGTGAAACGAGATGAAGGAGGGTGAAAGAGAGCAAGACGAGACGAAGGAGGGTGAAAGGGAGCGAAACGAGATGAAGGAGGGTGAAAGAGAGCGAAACGAGACGAAGGCGGGTGGAACAGAGCGAAACAAGACGGTGGAGGGTGAAAGTGAGTGAAACGAGAGGAAGGAGAGTGAAAGAGAGCCAAACGAGACGAAGGAGGGTGAAAGAGAGCGAAACGAGACGAAGGAGGGTGAAAGAGAGCGAAACGAGACGAAGGAGGGTGAAAGAGAGCGAAACGAGACGAAGGAGTGTGAAAGAGAGCGAAACGAGACGAAGGAGTGTGAAACAGAACGAAACGAGACGAAGGATGATGAAAGAGAGCTAAACGAGACGAAGGAGGGTCAAGGAGAGTGAAACGAGATGAAGGAGGGCCAAAGAGGGCGAAACGAGATGAAGGAGTTTGAAAGAGAGCGAAACGACACGAAGGAGGGTGAAAGAGAGCGAAACAAGACGGTGGAGGGTGAAAGAGAGCGAAACGAGAGGAAGGAGGGTGAAAGAGAGTCAAACGAGACGAAGGAGGGTGAAAGAGAGCGAAACGAGACGAAGGAGGGTGAAAGAGAGCGAAAGGAGTCTAAGGAGGGTGAAAGAGAGTGGAACGAGACGAAGGAGGGTGAAACAGACCGAAACGAGACGAAGGAGTGTTAAAGAGAACGAATCGAGACGAAGGAGGGTGAAAGAGAGCGAAACGAGACGAAGGAGGGTGAAAGAGAGCGAAACGAGACGAAGGAGGGTGAAAGAGGGCGAAACGCGACGAAGGCGGGTGGAACAGAGCGAAACAAGACGAAGGAGGATGAAAGAGAGCGAATCGAGACAAAGGAGGGTGAAAGAGAGCGAAACGAGACGAAGGAGTGTGAAAGAGAGCGAAACGAGACGAAGGAGGGTGAAAGAGAGCAAAACGAGACGAAGGAGTGTGAAAGAGAGCGAAACGAGACGATGGAGTGTGAAAGAGAGCGAAACGAGAGGAAGGAGGGTGAAAGAGAGTGAACCGAGATGAAGGAGGGTGAAAGAGAGCGAAACGAGACGAAGGAGGGTGAAAGAGAGCAAAACGAGACGAAGGAGTGTGAAACAGAGCGAAACGAGACGAAGGATGATGAAAGAGAGCTAAACGAGATGAAGGAGGGCCAAAGAGGGCGAAACGAGATGAAGGAGTTTGAAAGAGAGCGAAACGACACGAAGGAGGGTGAAAGAGAGCGAAACAAGACGGTGGAGGGTGAAAGAGAGCGAAACGAGAGGAAGGAGGGTGAAAGAGAGCCAAACGAGACGAAGGAGGGTGAAAGAGAGCGAAACGAGACGAAGGAGGGTGAAAGAGAGCGAAAGGAGTCTAAGGAGGGTGAAAGAGAGTGGAACGAGACGAAGGAGGGTGAAAGAGACCGAAACGAGACGAAGGAGTGTTAAAGAGAACGAATCGAGACGAAGTAGGGTGAAAGAGA
Organism: Scyliorhinus torazame; assembly: GCF_047496885.1. NCBI lineage: Eukaryota > Metazoa > Chordata > Chondrichthyes > Carcharhiniformes > Scyliorhinidae > Scyliorhinus > Scyliorhinus torazame. Next base: position 46,204,897 of record NC_092738.1, on the reverse strand, counting down.
GCGAAACGAGACGAAGGAGGATGAAAGAGAGCGAAACGAGATGAAGGAGGGTCAAAGAGAGCGAAACGAGACGAAGGAGGGTGAAAGAGAGCGAAACGAGACGAAGGAGGGTGAAAGAGAGCAAAACGAGACAAAGGAGTGTGAAAGAGAGCGAAACGAGACAATGGAGGGTGAAAGAGAGTGAAACGAGAGGAAGGAGGGTGAAAGAGAGCGAAAGGAGACGAAGCAGGGTGAAACAGAGCGAAAAGGGACAAAGGAGGGTGAAAGAGGGCAAAACGAGACGAAGGCAGGTGGAACAGAGCGAAACAAGACGAAGGAGGGTGAAAGAGAGCGAAACGAGATGAAGGAGGGTGAAAGAGAGCATAACGAGACAAAGGAGTGTGAAACAGAGCGAAACGAGATGAAGGAGGATGAAAGAGAGGGAAACGAGACGAAGGAGGGTGAAAGAGAGCGAAACGAGACAATGGAGGGTGAAAGAGAGTGAAACGAGAGGAAGGAGGGTGAAAGAGAGCGAAACGAGACGAAGCAGGGTGAAACAGAGCGAAAAGGGACAAAGGAGGGTGAAAGAGGGCAAAACGAGACGAAGGCAGGTGGAACAGAGCGAAACAAGACGAAGGAGGGTGAAAGAGAGCGAAACGAGATGAAGGAGGGTGAAAGAGAGCATAACGAGACGAAGGAGTGTGAAACAGAGCGAAACGAGATGAAGGAGGATGAAAGAGAGGGAAACGAGACGAAGGAGGGTGAAAGAGAGGGAAAAGAAATGAAGGAGGGTGGAAGAGAGCGAAACGAGACGTAGGAGGGTGAAAGAGAGTGAAACGAGACGAAGGAAGGTGAAAGAGAGCGAAACGAGACCAGAGAGGGTGAAAGAGAGTGAAACGAGACAAAGGAGGGTGAAAGGGAGTGAAACGAGATGAAGGAGGGTGAAAGAGAGCAAAACGAGACGAAGGAGGGTGAAAGGGGGCGAAACGAGATGAAGGAGGGTGAAAGAGAGCGAAACGAGACGAAGGCGGGTGGAACAGAGCGAAACAAGACGGTGGAGGGTGAAAGTGAGTGAAACGAGAGGAAGGAGAGTGAAAGAGAGCCAAACGAGACGAAGGAGGGTGAAAGAGAGCGAAACGAGACGAAGGAGGGTGAAAGAGAGCGAAACGAGACGAAGGAGGGTGAAAGAGAGCGAAACGAGACAAAGAAAGTTGAAAGAGAGCGAAACGAGACGAAGGAGTGTGAAAGAGAGCGAAACGAGACGAAGGAGTGTGAAACAGAGCGAAACGAGACGAAGGATGATGAAAGAGAGCTAAACGAGACGAAGGAGGGTCAAAGAGAGTGAAACGAGATGAAGGAGGGCCAAAGAGGGCGAAACTAGATGAAGGAGTTTGAAAGAGAGCGAAACGACACGAAGGAGGGTGAAAGAGAGCGAAACAAGACGGTGGAGGGTGAAAGAGAGCGAAACGAGAGGAAGGAGGGTGAAAGAGAGCCAAACGAGACGAAGGAGGGTGAAAGAGAGCGAAACGAGACGAAGGAGGGTGAAAGAGAGCGAAAGAAGTCTAAGGAGGGTGAAAGAGAGTGGAACGAGACGAAGGAGGGTGAAACAGACCGAAACGAGACGAAGGAGTTTTAAAGAGAACGAATCGAGACGAAGGAGGGTGAAAGAGAGCGAAACGAGACGAAGGAGGGTGAAAGAGAGCGAAACGAGACGAAGGAGGGTGAAAGAGGGCGAAACGCGACGAAGGCGGGTGGAACAGAGCGAAACAAGACGAAGGAGGATGAAAGAGAGCGAATCGAGACAAAGGAGGGTGAAAGAGAGCGAAACGAGACGAAGGAGTGTGAAAGAGAGCGAAACGAGACGAAGGAGGGTGAAAGAGAGCAAAACGAGACGAAAGAGTGTGAAAGAGAGCAAAACGAGACGATGGAGTGTGAAAGAGAGCGAAACGAGAGGAAGGAGGGTGAAAGAGAGTGAACCGAGATGAAGGAGGGTGAAAGAGAGCGAAACGAGACGAAGGAGGGTGAAAGAGAGCAAAACGAGACGAAGGAGTGTGAAACAGAGCGAAACGAGACGAAGGATGATGAAAGAGAGCTAAACGAGATGAAGGAGGGCCAAAGAGGGCGAAACGAGATGAAGGAGTTTGAAAGAGAGCGAAACGACACGAAGGAGGGTGAAAGATAGGGAAACAAGACGGTGGAGGGTGAAAGAGAGCGAAACGAGAGGAAGGAGGGTGAAAGAGAGCCAAACGAGACGAAGGAGGGTGAAAGAGAGCGAAACGAGACGAAGGAGTGTTAAAGAGAACGAATCGAGACGAAGGAGGGTGAAAGAGAGCGAAACGAGATGAAGGAGGGTGAAAGAGAGCGAAACGAGATGAAGGAGGGTCAAAGAGAGCGAAACGAGACGAAGGAGGGTGAAAGAGAGCGAAACGAGACGAAGGAGGGTGAAAGAGAGCAAAACGAGACAAAGGAGTGTGAAAGAGAGCGAAACGAGACAATGGAGGGTGAAAGAGAGGGAAACGAGAGGAATGAGGGTGAAAGAGAGCGAAACGAGACGAAGCAGGGTCAAACAGAGCGAAAAGAGACAAAGGAGGGTGAAAGAGGGCGAAACGAGACGAAGGCAGGTGGAACAGAGCGAAAAAAGACGAAGGTGGGTGAAAAAGAGCGAAACGAGATGAAGGAGGGTGAAAGAGAGCATAACGAGACGAAGGAGTGTGAAACAGAGCGAAACGAGATGAAGGAGGATGAAAGAGAGGGAAACGAGACGAAGGAGGGTGAAAGAGAGGGAAATGAAATGAAGGAGGGTGGAAGAGAGCGAAACGAGACGTAGGAGGGTGAAAGAGAGTGAAACGAGACGAAGGAGGGTGAAAGAGAGCTAAACGAGACGAAGGAGTGTGAAACAGAGCGAAACGAGAAGAAGGATGATGAAAGAGAGCTAAACGAGACGAAGGAGGGTCAAAGAGAGTGAAACGAGATGAAGGAGGGCCAAAGAGGGCGAAACGAGATGAAGGAGTTTGAAAGAGAGCGAAACGACACGAAGGAGGGTGAAAGAGAGCGAAACGAGACGAAGGAGGGTGAAAGAGAGCGAAACGAGACGAAGGAGGGTGAAAGAGGGCGAAACGCGACGAAGGCGGGTGGAACAGAGCGAAACAAGACGAAGGAGGATGAAAGAGAGCGAATCGAGACAAAGGAGGGTGAAAGAGAGCGAAACGAGACGAAGGAGTGTGAAACAGAGCGAAACGAGATGAAGGAGGATGAAAGAGAGGGAAACGAGACGAAGGAGGGTGAAAGAGAGCGAAACGAGACCAAAGAGGGTGAAAGAGAGTGAAACGAGACAAAGGAGGGTGAAAGGGAGTGAAACGAGATGAAGGAGGGTGAAAGAGAGCAAGACGAGACGAAGGAGGGTGAAAGGGAGCGAAACGAGATGAAGGAGGGTGAAAGAGAGCGAAACGAGACGAAGGCGGGTGGAACAGAGCGAAACAAGACGGTGGAGGGTGAAAGTGAGTGAAACGAGAGGAAGGAGAGTGAAAGAGAGCCAAACGAGACGAAGGAGGGTGAAAGAGAGCGAAACGAGACGAAGGAGGGTGAAAGAGAGCGAAACGAGACGAAGGAGGGTGAAAGAGAGCGAAACGAGACGAAGGAGTGTGAAAGAGAGCGAAACGAGACGAAGGAGTGTGAAACAGAACGAAACGAGACGAAGGATGATGAAAGAGAGCTAAACGAGACGAAGGAGGGTCAAGGAGAGTGAAACGAGATGAAGGAGGGCCAAAGAGGGCGAAACGAGATGAAGGAGTTTGAAAGAGAGCGAAACGACACGAAGGAGGGTGAAAGAGAGCGAAACAAGACGGTGGAGGGTGAAAGAGAGCGAAACGAGAGGAAGGAGGGTGAAAGAGAGTCAAACGAGACGAAGGAGGGTGAAAGAGAGCGAAACGAGACGAAGGAGGGTGAAAGAGAGCGAAAGGAGTCTAAGGAGGGTGAAAGAGAGTGGAACGAGACGAAGGAGGGTGAAACAGACCGAAACGAGACGAAGGAGTGTTAAAGAGAACGAATCGAGACGAAGGAGGGTGAAAGAGAGCGAAACGAGACGAAGGAGGGTGAAAGAGAGCGAAACGAGACGAAGGAGGGTGAAAGAGGGCGAAACGCGACGAAGGCGGGTGGAACAGAGCGAAACAAGACGAAGGAGGATGAAAGAGAGCGAATCGAGACAAAGGAGGGTGAAAGAGAGCGAAACGAGACGAAGGAGTGTGAAAGAGAGCGAAACGAGACGAAGGAGGGTGAAAGAGAGCAAAACGAGACGAAGGAGTGTGAAAGAGAGCGAAACGAGACGATGGAGTGTGAAAGAGAGCGAAACGAGAGGAAGGAGGGTGAAAGAGAGTGAACCGAGATGAAGGAGGGTGAAAGAGAGCGAAACGAGACGAAGGAGGGTGAAAGAGAGCAAAACGAAACGAAGGAGTGTGAAACAGAGCGAAACGAGACGAAGGATGATGAAAGAGAGCTAAACGAGATGAAGGAGGGCCAAAGAGGGCGAAACGAGATGAAGGAGTTTGAAAGAGAGCGAAACGACACGAAGGAGGGTGAAAGAGAGCGAAACAAGACGGTGGAGGGTGAAAGAGAGCGAAACGAGAGGAAGGAGGGTGAAAGAGAGCCAAACGAGACGAAGGAGGGTGAAAGAGAGCGAAACGAGACGAAGGAGGGTGAAAGAGAGCGAAAGGAGTCTAAGGAGGGTGAAAGAGAGTGGAACGAGACGAAGGAGGGTGAAAGAGACCGAAACGAGACGAAGGAGTGTTAAAGAGAACGAATCGAGACGAAGTAGGGTGAAAGAGAGCGAAACGAGACGAAGGAGGATGAAAGAGAGCGAAACGAGATGAAGGAGGGTCAAAGAGAGCGAAACGAGACGAAGGAGGGTGAAAGAGAGCGAAACGAGACGAAGGAGGGTGAAAGAGAGCAAAACGAGACAAAGGAGTGTGAAAGAGAGCGAAACGAGACAATGGAGGGTGAAAGAGAGTGAAACGAGAGGAAGGAGGGTGAAAGAGAGCGAAAGGAGACGAAGCAGGGTGAAACAGAGCGAAAAGGGACAAAGGAGGGTGAAAGAGGGCAAAACGAGACGAAGGCAGGTGGAACAGAGCGAAACAAGACGAAGGAGGGTGAAAGAGAGCGAAACGAGATGAAGGAGGGTGAAAGAGAGCATAACGAGACAAAGGAGTGTGAAACAGAGCGAAACGAGATGAAGGAGGATGAAAGAGAGGGAAACGAGACGAAGGAGGGTGAAAGAGAGCGAAACGAGACAATGGAGGGTGAAAGAGAGTGAAACGAGAGGAAGGAGGGTGAAAGAGAGCGAAACGAGACGAAGCAGGGTGAAACAGAGCGAAAAGGGACAAAGGAGGGTGAAAGAGGGCAAAACGAGACGAAGGCAGGTGGAACAGAGCGAAACAAGACGAAGGAGGGTGAAAGAGAGCGAAACGAGATGAAGGAGGGTGAAAGAGAGCATAACGAGACGAAGGAGTGTGAAACAGAGCGAAACGAGATGAAGGAGGATGAAAGAGAGGGAAACGAGACGAAGGAGGGTGAAAGAGAGGGAAAAGAAATGAAGGAGGGTGGAAGAGAGCGAAACGAGACGTAGGAGGGTGAAAGAGAGTGAAACGAGACGAAGGAAGGTGAAAGAGAGCGAAACGAGACCAGAGAGGGTGAAAGAGAGTGAAACGAGACAAAGGAGGGTGAAAGGGAGTGAAACGAGATGAAGGAGGGTGAAAGAGAGCAAAACGAGACGAAGGAGGGTGAAAGGGGGCGAAACGAGATGAAGGAGGGTGAAAGAGAGCGAAACGAGACGAAGGCGGGTGGAACAGAGCGAAACAAGACGGTGGAGGGTGAAAGTGAGTGAAACGAGAGGAAGGAGAGTGAAAGAGAGCCAAACGAGACGAAGGAGGGTGAAAGAGAGCGAAACGAGACGAAGGAGGGTGAAAGAGAGCGAAACGAGACGAAGGAGGGTGAAAGAGAGCGAAACGAGACAAAGAAAGTTGAAAGAGAGCGAAACGAGACGAAGGAGTGTGAAAGAGAGCGAAACGAGACGAAGGAGTGTGAAACAGAGCGAAACGAGACGAAGGATGATGAAAGAGAGCTAAACGAGACGAAGGAGGGTCAAAGAGAGTGAAACGAGATGAAGGAGGGCCAAAGAGGGCGAAACGAGATGAAGGAGTTTGAAAGAGAGCGAAACGACACGAAGGAGGGTGAAAGAGAGCGAAACAAGACGGTGGAGGGTGAAAGAGAGCGAAACGAGAGGAAGGAGGGTGAAAGAGAGCCAAACGAGACGAAGGAGGGTGAAAGAGAGCGAAACGAGACGAAGGAGGGTGAAAGAGAGCGAAAGAAGTCTAAGGAGGGTGAAAGAGAGTGGAACGAGACGAAGGAGGGTGAAACAGACCGAAACGAGACGAAGGAGTTTTAAAGAGAACGAATCGAGACGAAGGAGGGTGAAAGAGAGCGAAACGAGACGAAGGAGGGTGAAAGAGAGCGAAACGAGACGAAGGAGGGTGAAAGAGGGCGAAACGCGACGAAGGCGGGTGGAACAGAGCGAAACAAGACGAAGGAGGATGAAAGAGAGCGAATCGAGACAAAGGAGGGTGAAAGAGAGCGAAACGAGACGAAGGAGTGTGAAAGAGAGCGAAACGAGACGAATGAGGGTGAAAGAGAGCAAAACGAGACGAAAGAGTGTGAAAGAGAGCGAAACGAGATGATGGAGTGTGAAAGAGAGCGAAACGAGAGGAAGGAGGGTGAAAGAGAGTGAACCGAGATGAAGGAGGGTGAAAGAGAGCGAAACGAGACGAAGGAGGGTGAAAGAGAGCAAAACGAGACGAAGGAGTGTGAAACAGAGCGAAACGAGACGAAGGATGATGAAAGAGAGCTAAACGAGATGAAGGAGGGCCAAAGAGGGCGAAACGAGATGAAGGAGTTTGAAAGAGAGCGAAACGACACGAAGGAGGGTGAAAGAGAGGGAAACAAGACGGTGGAGGGTGAAAGAGAGCGAAACGAGAGGAAGGAGGGTGAAAGAGAGCCAAACGAGACGAAGGAGGGTGAAAGAGAGCGAAACGAGACGAAGGAGTGTTAAAGAGAACGAATCGAGACGAAGGAGGGTGAAAGAGAGCGAAACGAGATGAAGGAGGGTGAAAGAGAGCGAAACGAGATGAAGGAGGGTCAAAGAGAGCGAAACGAGACGAAGGAGGGTGAAAGAGAGCGAAACGAGACGAAGGAGGGTGAAAGAGAGCAAAACGAGACAAAGGAGTGTGAAAGAGAGCGAAACGAGACAATGGAGGGTGAAAGAGAGGGAAACGAGAGGAATGAGGGTGAAAGAGAGCGAAACGAGACGAAGCAGGGTCAAACAGAGCGAAAAGAGACAAAGGAGGGTGAAAGAGGGCGAAACGAGACGAAGGCAGGTGGAACAGAGCGAAAAAAGACGAAGGTGGGTGAAAAAGAGCGAAACGAGATGAAGGAGGGTGAAAGAGAGCATAACGAGACGAAGGAGTGTGAAACAGAGCGAAACGAGATGAAGGAGGATGAAAGAGAGGGAAACGAGACGAAGGAGGGTGAAAGAGAGGGAAATGAAATGAAGGAGGGTGGAAGAGAGCGAAACGAGACGTAGGAGGGTGAAAGAGAGTGAAACGAGACGAAGGAGGGTGAAAGAGAGCTAAACGAGACGAAGGAGTGTGAAACAGAGCGAAACGAGAAGAAGGATGATGAAAGAGAGCTAAACGAGACGAAGGAGGGTCAAAGAGAGTGAAACGAGATGAAGGAGGGCCAAAGAGGGCGAAACGAGATGAAGGAGTTTGAAAGAGAGCGAAACGACACGAAGGAGGGTGAAAGAGAGCGAAACGAGACGAAGGAGGGTGAAAGAGAGCGAAACGAGACGAAGGAGGGTGAAAGAGGGCGAAACGCGACGAAGGCGGGTGGAACAGAGCGAAACAAGACGAAGGAGGATGAAAGAGAGCGAATCGAGACAAAGGAGGGTGAAAGAGAGCGAAACGAGACGAAGGAGTGTGAAAGAGAGCGAAACGAGACGAAGGAGGGTGAAAGAGAGCAAAACGAGACGAAAGAGTGTGAAAGAGAGCGAAACGAGACGATGGAGTGTGAAAGAGAGCGAAACGAGAGGAAGGAGGGTGAAAGAGAGTGAACCGAGATGAAGGAGGGTGAAAGAGAGCGAAACGAGACGAAGGAGGGTGAAAGAGAGCAAAACGAGACGAAGGAGTGTGAAACAGAGCGAAACGAGACGAAGGATGATGAAAGAGAGCTAAACGAGATGAAGGAGGGCCAAAGAGGGCGAAACGAGATGAAGGAGTTTGAAAGAGAGCGAAACGACACGAAGGAGGGTGAAAGAGAGGGAAACAAGACGGTGGAGGGTGAAAGAGAGCGAAACGAGAGGAAGGAGGGTGAAAGAGAGCCAAACGAGACGAAGGAGGGTGAAAGAGAGCGAAACGAGACGAAGGAGTGTTAAAGAGAACGAATCGAGACGAAGGAGGGTGAAAGAGAGCGAAACGAGATGAAGGAGGGTGAAAGAGAGCGAAACGAGATGAAGGAGGGTCAAAGAGAGCGAAACGAGACGAAGGAGGGTGAAAGAGAGCGAAACGAGACGAAGGAGGGTGAAAGAGAGCAAAACGAGACAAAGGAGTGTGAAAGAGAGCGAAACGAGACAATGGAGGGTGAAAGAGAGGGAAACGAGAGGAATGAGGGTGAAAGAGAGCGAAACGAGACGAAGCAGGGTCAAACAGAGCGAAAAGAGACAAAGGAGGGTGAAAGAGGGCGAAACGAGACGAAGGCAGGTGGAACAGAGCGAAAAAAGACGAAGGTGGGTGAAAAAGAGCGAAACGAGATGAAGGAGGGTGAAAGAGAGCATAACGAGACGAAGGAGTGTGAAACAGAGCGAAACGAGATGAAGGAGGATGAAAGAGAGGGAAACGAGACGAAGGAGGGTGAAAGAGAGGGAAATGAAATGAAGGAGGGTGGAAGAGAGCGAAACGAGACGTAGGAGGGTGAAAGAGAGTGAAACGAGACGAAGGAGGGTGAAAGAGAGCTAAACGAGACGAAGGAGTGTGAAACAGAGCGAAACGAGAAGAAGGATGATGAAAGAGAGCTAAACGAGACGAAGGAGGGTCAAAGAGAGTGAAACGAGATGAAGGAGGGCCAAAGAGGGCGAAACGAGATGAAGGAGTTTGAAAGAGAGCGAAACGACACGAAGGAGGGTGAAAGAGAGCGAAACAAGACGGTGGAGGGTGAAAGAGAGTGGAACGAGACGAAGGAGGGTGAAAGAGAGCGAAACGAGACGAAGGAGTGTTAAAGAGAACGAATCGAGACGAAGGAGGGTGAAAGAGAGCGAAACGAGACGAAGGAGGGTGAAAGAGAGCGAAACGAGATGAAGGAGGGTCAAAGAGAGCGAAACGAGACGAAGGAGGGTGAAAGAGAGCGAAACGAGATGAAGGAGGGTGAAAGAGAGCAAAACGAGACAAAGGAGTGTGAAAGAGAGCGAAACGAGACAATGGAGGGTGAAAGAGAGTGAAACGAGAGGAAGGAGGGTGAAAGAGAGCGAAACGAGATGATGGAGTGTGAAAGAGAGCGAAACGAGACGAAGGAGGGTGAAAGAGGGCGAAACGAGACGAAGGCGGGTGGAACAGAGCGAAACAAGACAAAGGAGGATGAAAGAGAGCGAAACGAGACGAAGGAGGGTGAAAGAGAGCAAAACGAGACGAAGGAGTGTGAAAGAGAGCGAAACGAGACGATGGAGCGTGAAAGAGAGCGAAACGAGAGGAAGGAGGGCGAAAGAGAGTGAACCGAGATGAAGGAGGGTGAAAGAGAGCGAAACGAGAGGAAGGAGGGTGAAAGAGAGCCAAACGAGACGAAGGAGGGTGAAAGAGAGCGAAACGAGACGAAGGAGGGTGAAAGAGAGCGAAAGGAGTCTAAGGAGGGTGAAAGAGAGTGGAACGAGACGAAGGAGGGTGAAAGAGACCGAAACGAGACGAAGGAGTGTTAAAGAGAACGAATCGAGACGAAGGAGGGTGAAAGAGAGCGAAACGAGACGAAGGAGGGTGAAAGAGAGCGAAACGAGATGAAGGAGGGTCAAAGAGAGCGAAACGAGACGAAGGAGGGTGAAAGAGAGCGAAACGAGATGAAGGAGGGTGAAAGAGAGCAAAACGAGACAAAGGAGTGTGAAAGAGAGCGAAACGAGACAATGGAGGGTGAAAGAGAGTGAAACGAGAGGAAGGAGGGTGAAAGAGAGCGAAACGAGACGATGGAGTGTGAAAGAGAGCGAAACGAGACGAAGGAGGGTGAAAGAGGGCGAAACGAGACGAAGGCGGGTGGAACAGAGCGAAACAAGACAAAGGAGGATGAAAGAGAGCGAAACGAGACGAAGGAGGGTGAAAGAGAGCAAAACGAGACGAAGGAGTGTGAAAGAGAGCGAAACGAGACGATGGAGCGTGAAAGAGAGCGAAACGAGAGGAAGGAGTGTGAAAGAGAGTGAACCGAGATGAAGGAGGGTGAAAGAGAGCGAAACGAGACGAAGGAGGGCGAAAGAGAGCAAAACGAGACGAAGGAGTGTGAAACAGAGCGAAACGAGACGAAGGATGATGAAAGAGAGCTAAACGAGACGAAGGAGGGTCAAAGAGAGTGAAACGAGATGAAGGAGGGCCAAAGAGGGCGAAACGAGATGAAGGAGTTTGAAAGAGAGCGAAACGACACGAAGGAGGGTGAAAGAGAGCGAAACAAGACGGTGGTGGGTGAAAGAGAGCGAAACGAGAGGAAGGAGGGTGAAAGAGAGCCAAACGAGACGAAGGAGGGTGAAAGAGAGCGAAACGAGATGAAGGAGGGTGAAAGAGAGCGAAAGGAGTCGAAGGAGGGTGAAAGAGAGTGGAACGAGACGAAGGAGGGTGAAAGAGACCGAAACGAGATGAGGAGTGTTAAAGAGAACGAATCGAGACGAAGGAGGGTGAAAGAGAGCGAAACGAGATGAAGGAGGGTGAAAGAGAGCGAAACGAGATGAAGGAGGGTCAAAGAGAGCGAAACGAGACGAAGGAGGGTGAAAGAGAGCGAAACGAGACGAAGGAGGGTGAAAGAGAGCAAAACGAGACAAAGGAGTGTGAAAGAGAGCGAAACGAGACAATGGAGGGTGAAAGAGAGTGAAACGAGAGGAAGGAGGGTGAAAGAGAGCGAAACCAGACGAAGCAGGGTGAAACAGAGCGAAAAGAGACAAAGGAGGGTGAAAGAGGGCGAAACGAGACGAAGGCAGGTGGAAGAGAGCGCAAAAAGACGAAGGAGGGTGAAAGAGAGCGAAACGAGATGAAGGAGGGTGAAAGAGAGCATAACGAGACGAAGGAGTGTGAAACAGAGCGAAACGAGATGAAGGAGGATGAAAGAGAGGGAAACGAGATGAAGGAGGGTGAAAGAGAGGGAAACGAAATGAAGGAGGGTGGAAGAGAGCGAAACGAGACGTAGGAGGGTGAAAGAGAGTGAAACGAGACGAAGGAGGGTGAAAGAGAGCAAAACGAGACGAAGGAGTGTGAAACAGAGCGAAACGAGACGAAGGATGATGAAAGAGAGCTAAACGAGACGAAGGAGGGTCAAAGAGAGTGAAACGAGATGAAGGAGGGCCAAAGAGGGCGAAACGAGATGAAGGAGTTTGAAAGAGAGCGAAACGACACGAGGGAGGGTGAAAGAGAGCGAAACAAGACGGTGGAGGGTGAAAGAGAGCGAAACGAGAGGAAGGAGGGTGAAAGAGAGCCAAACGAGACGAAGGAGGGTGAAAGAGAGCGAAACGAGACGAAGGAGGGTGAAAGAGAGCGAAAGGAGTCTAAGGAGGGTGAAAGAGAGTGGAACGAGACGAAGGAGGGTGAAAGGGAGCGAAACGAGATGAAGGAGGGTGAAAGAGAGCGAAACGAGACGAAGGCGGGTGGAACAGAGCGAAACAAGACGGTGGAGGGTGAAAGTGAGTGAAACGAGAGGAAGGAGAGTTAAAGAGAACGAATCGAGACGAAGGAGGGTGAAAGAGAGCGAAACGAGACGAAGGAGGGTGAAAGAGAGCGAAACGAGATGAAGGAGGGTCAAAGAGAGCGAAACGAGACGAAGGAGGGTGAAAGAGAGCGAAACGAGACGAAGGAGGGTGAAAGAGAGCAAAACGAGACAAAGGAGTGTGAAAGAGAGCGAAACGAGACAATGGAGGGTGAAAGAGAGTGAAACGAGAGGAAGGAGGGTGAAAGAGAGCGAAACGAGACGAAGCAGGGTGAAACAGAGCGAAAAGGGACAAAGGAGGGTGAAAGAGGGCAAAACGAGACGAAGGCAGGTGGAACAGAGCGAAACAAGACGAAGGAGGGTGAAAGAGAGCGAAACGAGATGAAGGAGGGTGAAAGAGAGCATAACGAGACAATGGAGGGTGAAAGAGAGTGAAACGAGAGGAAGGAGGGTGAAAGAGAGCGAAACGAGACGATGGAGTGTGAAAGAGAGCGAAACGAGACGAAGGAGGGTGAAAGAGGGCGAAACGAGACGAAGGCGGGTGGAACAGAGCGAAACAAGACAAAGGAGGATGAAAGAGAGCGAAACGAGACGAAGGAGGGTGAAAGAGAGCAAAACGAGACGAAGGAGTGTGAAAGAGAGCGAAACGAGACGATGGAGCGTGAAAGAGAGCGAAACGAGAGGAAGGAGGGCGAAAGAGAGTGAACCGAGATGAAGGAGGGTGAAAGAGAGCGAAACGAGAGGAAGGAGGGTGAAAGAGAGCCAAACGAGACGAAGGAGGGTGAAAGAGAGCGAAACGAGACGAAGGAGGGTGAAAGAGAGCGAAAGGAGTCTAAGGAGGGTGAAAGAGAGTGGAACGAGACGAAGGAGGGTGAAAGAGACCGAAACGAGACGAAGGAGTGTTAAAGAGAACGAATCGAGACGAAGGAGGGTGAAAGAGAGCGAAACGAGACGAAGGAGGGTGAAAGAGAGCGAAACGAGATGAAGGAGGGTCAAAGAGAGCGAAACGAGACGAAGGAGGGTGAAAGAGAGCGAAACGAGATGAAGGAGGGTGAAAGAGAGCAAAACGAGACAAAGGAGTGTGAAAGAGAGCGAAACGAGACAATGGAGGGTGAAAGAGAGTGAAACGAGAGGAAGGAGGGTGAAAGAGAGCGAAACGAGACGATGGAGTGTGAAAGAGAGCGAAACGAGACGAAGGAGGGTGAAAGAGGGCGAAACGAGACGAAGGCGGGTGGAACAGAGCGAAACAAGACAAAGGAGGATGAAAGAGAGCGAAACGAGACGAAGGAGGGTGAAAGAGAGCAAAACGAGACGAAGGAGTGTGAAAGAGAGCGAAATGAGACGATGGAGCGTGAAAGAGAGCGAAACGAGAGGAAGGAGTGTGAAAGAGAGTGAACCGAGATGAAGGAGGGTGAAAGAGAGCGAAACGAGACGAAGGAGGGTGAAAGAGAGCAAAACGAGACGAAGGAGTGTGAAACAGAGCGAAACGAGACGAAGGATGATGAAAGAGAGCTAAACGAGACGAAGGAGGGTCAAAGAGAGTGAAACGAGATGAAGGAGGGCCAAAGAGGGCGAAACGAGATGAAGGAGTTTGAAAGAGAGCGAAACGACACGAAGGAGGGTGAAAGAGAGCGAAACAAGACGGTGGAGGGTGAAAGAGAGCGAAACGAGAGGAAGGAGGGTGAAAGAGAGCCAAACGAGACGAAGGAGGGTGAAAGAGAGCGAAACGAGATGAAGGAGGGTGAAAGAGAGCGAAAGGAGTCGAAGGAGGGTGAAAGAGAGTGGAACGAGACGAAGGAGGGTGAAAGAGACCGAAACGAGATGAGGAGTGTTAAAGAGAACGAATCGAGACGAAGGAGGGTGAAAGAGAGCGAAACGAGATGAAGGAGGGTGAAAGAGAGCGAAACGAGATGAAGGAGGGTCAAAGAGAGCGAAACGTGACGAAGGAGGGTGAAAGAGAGCGAAACGAGACGAAGGAGGGTGAAAGAGAGCAAAACGAGACAAAGGAGTGTGAAAGAGAGCGAAACGAGACAATGGAGGGTGAAAGAGAGTGAAACGAGAGGAAGGAGGGTAAAAGAGAGCGAAACGAGACGAAGCAGGGTGAAACAGAGCGAAAAGAGACAAAGGAGGGTGAAAGAGGGCGAAACGAGGCGAAGGCAGGTGGAAGAGAGCGCAAAAAGACGAAGGAGGGTGAAAGAGAGCGAAACGAGATGAAGGAGGGTGAAAGAGAGCATAACGAGACGAAGGAGTGTGAAACAGAGCGAAACGAGATGAAGGAGGATGAAAGAGAGGGAAACGAGACGAAGGAGGGTGAAAGAGAGGGAAACGAAATGAAGGAGGGTGGAAGAGAGCGAAACGAGACGTAGGAGGGTGAAAGAGAGTGAAACGAGACGAAGGAGGGTGAAATAGAGCAAAACGAGACGAAGGAGTGTGAAACAGAGCGAAACGAGACGAAGGATGATGAAAGAGAGCTAAACGAGACGAAGGAGGGTCAAAGAGAGTGAAACGAGATGAAGGAGGGCCAAAGAGGGCGAAACGAGATGAAGGAGTTTGAAAGAGAGCGAAACGACACGAGGGAGGGTGAAAGAGAGCGAAACAAGACGGTGGAGGGTGAAAGAGAGCGAAACGAGAGGAAGGAGGGTGAAAGAGAGCCAAACGAGACGAAGGAGGGTGAAAGAGAGCGAAACGAGACGAAGGAGGGTGAAAGAGAGCGAAAGGAGTCTAAGGAGGGTGAAAGAGAGTGGAACGAGACGAAGGAGGGTGAAAGGGAGCGAAACGAGATGAAGGAGGGTGAAAGAGAGCGAAACGAGACGAAGGCGGGTGGAACAGAGCGAAACAAGACGGTGGAGGGTGAAAGTGAGTGAAACGAGAGGAAGGAGAGTTAAAGAGAACGAATCGAGACGAAGGAGGGTGAAAGAGAGCGAAACGAGACGAAGGAGGGTGAAAGAGAGCGAAACGAGATGAAGGAGGGTCAAAGAGAGCGAAACGAGACGAAGGAGGGTGAAAGAGAGCGAAACGAGACGAAGGAGGGTGAAAGAGAGCAAAACGAGACAAAGGAGTGTGAAAGAGAGCGAAACGAGACAATGGAGGGTGAAAGAGAGTGAAACGAGAGGAAGGAGGGTGAAAGAGAGCGAAACGAGACGAAGCAGGGTGAAACAGAGCGAAAAGGGACAAAGGAGGGTGAAAGAGGGCAAAACGAGACGAAGGCAGGTGGAACAGAGCGAAACAAGACGAAGGAGGGTGAAAGAGAGCGAAACGAGACGAAGGAGTGTGAAACAGAGCGAAACGAGACGAAGGATGATGAAAGAGAGCTAAACGAGACGAAGGAGGGTCAAAGAGAGTGAAACGAGATGAAGGAGGGCCAAAGAGGGCGAAACGAGATGAAGGAGTTTGAAAGAGAGCGAAACGACACGAAGGAGGGTGAAAGAGAGCGAAACAAGACGGTGGAGGGTGAAAGAGAGCGAAACGAGAGGAAGGAGGGTGAAAGAGAGCCAAACGAGACGAAGGAGGGTGAAAGAGAGCGAAACGAGATGAAGGAGGGTGAAAGAGAGCGAAAGGAGTCGAAGGAGGGTGAAAGAGAGTGGAACGAGACGAAGGAGGGTGAAAGAGACCGAAACGAGATGAGGAGTGTTAAAGAGAACGAATCGAGACGAAGGAGGGTGAAAGAGAGCGAAACGAGATGAAGGAGGGTGAAAGAGAGCGAAACGAGATGAAGGAGGGTCAAAGAGAGCGAAACGTGACGAAGGAGGGTGAAAGAGAGCGAAACGAGACGAAGGAGGGTGAAAGAGAGCAAAACGAGACAAAGGAGTGTGAAAGAGAGCGAAACGAGACAATGGAGGGTGAAAGAGAGTGAAACGAGAGGAAGGAGGGTAAAAGAGAGCGAAACGAGACGAAGCAGGGTGAAACAGAGCGAAAAGAGACAAAGGAGGGTGAAAGAGGGCGAAACGAGGCGAAGGCAGGTGGAAGAGAGCGCAAAAAGACGAAGGAGGGTGAAAGAGAGCGAAACGAGATGAAGGAGGGTGAAAGAGAGCATAACGAGACGAAGGAGTGTGAAACAGAGCGAAACGAGATGAAGGAGGATGAAAGAGAGGGAAACGAGACGAAGGAGGGTGAAAGAGAGGGAAACGAAATGAAGGAGGGTGGAAGAGAGCGAAACGAGACGTAGGAGGGTGAAAGAGAGTGAAACGAGACGAAGGAGGGTGAAATAGAGCAAAACGAGACGAAGGAGTGTGAAACAGAGCGAAACGAGACGAAGGATGATGAAAGAGAGCTAAACGAGACGAAGGAGGGTCAAAGAGAGTGAAACGAGATGAAGGAGGGCCAAAGAGGGCGAAACGAGATGAAGGAGTTTGAAAGAGAGCGAAACGACACGAGGGAGGGTGAAAGAGAGCGAAACAAGACGGTGGAGGGTGAAAGAGAGCGAAACGAGAGGAAGGAGGGTGAAAGAGAGCCAAACGAGACGAAGGAGGGTGAAAGAGAGCGAAACGAGACGAAGGAGGGTGAAAGAGAGCGAAAGGAGTCTAAGGAGGGTGAAAGAGAGTGGAACGAGACGAAGGAGGGTGAAAGGGAGCGAAACGAGATGAAGGAGGGTGAAAGAGAGCGAAACGAGACGAAGGCGGGTGGAACAGAGCGAAACAAGACGGTGGAGGGTGAAAGTGAGTGAAACGAGAGGAAGGAGAGTTAAAGAGAACGAATCGAGACGAAGGAGGGTGAAAGAGAGCGAAACGAGACGAAGGAGGGTGAAAGAGAGCGAAACGAGATGAAGGAGGGTCAAAGAGAGCGAAACGAGACGAAGGAGGGTGAAAGAGAGCGAAACGAGACGAAGGAGGGTGAAAGAGAGCAAAACGAGACAAAGGAGTGTGAAAGAGAGCGAAACGAGACAATGGAGGGTGAAAGAGAGTGAAACGAGAGGAAGGAGGGTGAAAGAGAGCGAAACGAGACGAAGCAGGGTGAAACAGAGCGAAAAGGGACAAAGGAGGGTGAAAGAGGGCAAAACGAGACGAAGGCAGGTGGAACAGAGCGAAACAAGACGAAGGAGGGTGAAAGAGAGCGAAACGAGATGAAGGAGGGTGAAAGAGAGCATAACGAGACGAAGAAGTGTGAAACAGAGCGAAACGAGATGAAGGAGGATGAAAGAGAGGGAAACGAGACGAAGGAGGGTGAAAGAGAGCGAAACAAGACAATGGAGGGTGAAAGAGATTGAAACGAGAGGAAGGAGGGTGAAAGAGAGCGAAACGAGACGAAGCAGGGTGAAACAGAGCGAAAAGGGACAAAGGAGGGTGAAAGAGGGCAAAACGAGATGAAGGCAGGTGGAACAGAGCGAAACAAGACGAAGGAGGGTGAAAGAAAGCGAAACGAGATGAAGGAGGGTGAAAGAGAGCATAACGAGACGAAGGAGTGTGAAACAGAGCGAAACGAGATGAAGGAGGATGAAAGAGAGGGAAACGAGACGAAGGAGGGTGAAAGAGAGGGAAACGAAATGAAGGAGGGTGGAAGAGAGCGAAACGAGACGTAGGAGGGTGAAAGAGAGTGAAACGAGACGAAGGAAGGTGAACGAGAGCGAAACGAGACCAAAGAGGGTGAAAGAGAGTGAAACGAGACAAAGGAGGGTGAAAGGGAGTGAAACGAGATGAAGGAGGGTGAAAGAGAGCGAAACGAGACGAAGGAGGGTGAAAGGGAGCGAAACGAGATGAAGGAGGGTGAAAGAGAGCGAAACGAGACGAAGGCGGGTGGAACAGAGCGAAACAAGACGGTGGAGGGTGAAAGTGAGTGAAACGAGAGGAAGGAGAGTGAAAGAGAGCCAAACGAGACGAAGGAGGGTGAAAGAGAGCGAAACGAGACGAAGGAGGGTGAAAGAGAGCGAAACGAGACGAAGGAGGGTGAAAGAGAGCGAAACGAGACAAAGAAAGTTGAAAGAGAGCGAAACGAGACGAAGGAGTGTGAAAGAGAGCGAAACGAGACGAAGGAGTGTGAAACAGAGCGAAACGAGACGAAGAATGATGAAAGAGAGCTAAACGAGACGAAGGAGGGTCAAAGAGAGTGAAACGAGATGAAGGAGGGCCAAAGAGGGCGAAACGAGATGAAGGAGTTTGAAAGAGAGCGAAACGACACGAAGGAGGGTGAAAGAGAGCGAAACCAGACGGTGGAGGGTGAAAGAGAGCGAAACGAGAGGAAGTAGGGTGAAAGAGAGCCAAACGAGACGAAGGAGGGTGAAAGAGAGCGAAACGAGACGAAGGAGGGTGAAAGAGAGCGAAAGGAGTCTAAGGAGGGTGAAGGAGAGTGGAACGAGACGAAGGATGGTGAAACAGACCGAAACGAGACGAAGGAGTGTTAAAGAGAACGAATCGAGACGAAGGAGGGTGAAAGAGAGCGAAACGAGACGAAGGAGGGTGAAAGAGAGCGAAACGAGATGAAGGAGGGTCAAAGAGAGCGAAACGAGACGAAGGAGGGTGAAAGAGAGCGAAACGAGACGAAGGAGGGTGAAAGAGAGCAAAACGAGACAAAGGAGTGTGAAAGAGAGCGAAACGAGACAATGGAGGGTGAAAGAGAGTGAAACGAGAGGAAGGAGGGTGAAAGAGAGCGAAACGAGACGAAGCAGGGTGAAACAGAGCGAAAAGAGACAAAGGAGGGTGAAAGAGGGCGAAACGAGACGAAGGCAGGTGGAACAGAGCGAAACAAGACGAAGGAGGGTGAAAGAGAGCGAAACGAGATGAAGGAGGGTGAAAGAGAGCATAACGAGACGAAGGAGTGTGAAACAGAGCGAAACGAGATGAAGGAGGATGAAAGAGAGGGAAACGAGACGAAGGAGGGTGAAAGAGAGGGAAACGAAATGAAGGAGGGTGGAAGAGAGCGAAACGAGACGAAGGAGGGTGAAAGAGAGCGAAACGAGACGAAGGAGGGTGAAGAAGAGCAAAACGAGACAAAGGAGTGTGAAAGAGAGCGAAACGAGACAATGGAGGGTGAAAGAGAGTGAAACGAGAGGAAGGAGGGTGAAAGAGAGCGAAACGAGACGAAGCAGGGTTAAACAGAGCGAAAAGAGACAAAGGAGGGTGAAAGAGGGCGAAACGAGACGAAGGCAGGTGGAACAGAGCGAAACAAGATGAAGGAGGGTGAAAGAGAGTGAAACGAGATGAAGTAGGGTGAAAGAGAGCATATCGAGACGAAGGAGTGTGAAACAGAGCGATACGAGATGAAGGAGGATGAAAGAGAGGGAAACGAGACGAAGGAGGGTGAAAGAGAGGGAAACGAAATGAAGGAGGGTTGAAGAGAGCGAAACGAGACGTAGGAGGGTGAAAGAGAGTGAAACGAGACGAAGGAGGGTGAAAGAGAGCAAAACGAGACGAAGGAGTGTGAAACAGAGCGAAACGAGACGAAGGATGATGAAAGAGAGCTAAACGAGACGAAGGAGGGTCAAAGAGAGTGAAACGAGATGAAGGAGGGCCAAAGAGGGCGAAACGAGATGAAGGAGTTTGAAAGAGAGCGAAACGACACGAAGGAGGGTGAAAGAGAGCGAAACAAGACGGTGGAGGGTGAAAGAGAGCGAAACGAGAGGAAGGAGGGTGAAAGAGAGCCAAACGAGACGAAGGAGGGTGAAAGAGAGCGAAACGAGACGAAGGAGGGTGAAAGAGAGCGAAAGGAGTCTAAGGAGGGTGAAAGAGAGTGGAACGAGACGAAGGAGGGTGAAAGAGACCGAAACGAGACGAAGGAGTGTTAAAGAGAACGAATCGAGACGAAGGAGGGTGAAAGAGAGCGAAACGAGACGAAGGAGGGTCAAAGAGAGCGAAACGAGATGAAGGAGGGTCAAAGAGAGCGAAACGAGACGAAGGAGGGTGAAAGAGAGCGAAACGAGACGAAGGAGGGTGAAAGAGAGCAAAACGAGACAAAGGAGTGTGAAAGAGAGCGAAACGAGACAATGGAGGGTGAAAGAGAGTGAAACGAGAGGAAGGAGGGTGAAAGAGAGCGAAACGAGACGAAGCAGGGTGAAACAGAGCGAAAAGGGACAAAGGAGAGTGAAAGAGGGCAAAACGAGACGAAGGCAGGTGGAACAGAGCGAAACAAGACGAAGGAGGGTGAAAGAGAGCGAAACGAGATGAAGGAGGGTGAAAGAGAGCATAACGAGACGAAGGAGTGTGAAACAGAGCGAAACGAGATGAAGGAGGATGAAAGAGAGGGAAACGAGACGAAGGAGGGTGAAAGAGAGCGAAACGAGACAATGGAGGGTGAAAGAGAGTGAAACGAGAGGAAGGAGGGTGAAAGAGAGCGAAACGAGACGAAGCAGGGTGAAACAGAGCGAAAAGGGACAAAGGAGGGTGAAAGAGGGCAAAACGAGACGAAGGCAGGTGGAACAGAGCGAAACAAGACGAAGGAGGGTGAAAGAGAGCGAAACGAGATGAAGGAGGGTGAAAGAGAGCATAACGAGACGAAGGAGTGTGAAACAGAGCGAAACGAGATGAAGGAGGATGAAAGAGAGGGAAACGAGACGAAGGAGGGTGAAAGAGAGGGAAACAAAATGAAAGAGGGTGGAAGAGAGCGAAACGAGACGTAGGAGGGTGAAAGAGAGTGAAACGAGACGAAGGAAGGTGAAAGAGAGCGAAACGAGACCAAAGAGGGTGAAAGAGAGTGAAACGAGACAAAGGAGGGTGAAAGGGAGTGAAACGAGATGAAGGAGGGTGAAAGTGAGCGAAACGAGACGAAGGAGGGTGAAAGGGAGCGAAACGAGATGAAGGAGGGTGAAAGAGAGCGAAACGAGACGAAGGCGCGTGGAACAGAGCGAAACAAGACGGTGGAGGGTGAAAGTGAGTGAAACGAGAGGAAGGAGAGTGAAAGAGAGCCAAACGAGACGAAGGAGGGTGAAAGAGAGCGAAACGAGACGAAGGAGGGTGAAAGAGAGCGAAACGAGACGAAGGAGGGAGAAAGAGAGCGAAACGAGACAAAGAAAGTTGAAAGAGAGCGAAACGAGACGAAGGAGTGTGAAAGAGAGCGCAACGAGACGAAGGAGTGTGAAGCAGAGCGAAACGAGACGAAGGATGATGAAAGAGAGCTAAACGAGACGAAGGAGGGTCAACGAGAGTGAAACGAGATGAAGGAGGGCCAAAGAGGGCGAAACGAGATGAAGGAGTTTGAAAGAGAGCGAAACGACACGAAGGAGGGTGAAAGAGAGCGAAACAAGACGGTGGAGGGTGAAAGAGAGCGAAACGAGAGGAAGGAGGGTGAAAGAGAGCCAAACGAGACGAAGGAGGGTGAAAGAGAGCGAAACGAGACGAAGGAGGGTGAAAGAGAGCGAAAGGAGTCTAAGGAGGGTGAAAGAGAGTGGAACGAGACGAAGGAGGGTGAAAGAGACCGAAACGAGACGAAGGAGTGTTAAAGAGAACGAATCGAGACGAAGGAGGGTGAAAGAGAGCGAAACGAGACGAAGGAGGGTGAAAGAGAGCGAAACGAGATGAAGGAGGGTCAAAGAGAGCGAAACGAGACGAAGGAGGGTGAAAGAGAGCGAAACGAGACGAAGGAGGGTGAAAGAGAGCAAAACGAGACATAGGAGTGTGAAAGAGAGCGAAACGAGACAATGGAGGGTAAAAGAGAGTAAAACGAGAGGAAGGAGGGTGAAAGAGAGCGAAACGAGACGAAGCAGGGTGAAACAGAGCGAAAAGAGACAAAGGAGGGTGAAAGAGGGCGAAACGAGTCGAAGGCAGGTGGAACAGAGCGAAACAAGACGAAGGAGGGTGAAAGAGAGCGAAACGAGATGAAGGAGGGTGAAAGAGAGCATAACGAGACGAAGGAGTGTGAAACAGAGCGAAACGAGATGAAGGAGGATGAAAGAGAGGGAAACGAGACGAAGGAGGGTGAAAGAGAGGGAAACGAAATGAAGGAGGGTGGAAGAGAGCGAAACGAGACGTAGGAGGGTGAAAGAGAGTGAAACGAGACGAAGGAAGGTGAAAGAGAGCGAAACGAGACCAAAGAGGGTGAAAGAGAGTGAAACGAGACAAAGGAGGGTGAAAGGGAGTGAAACGAGATGAAGGAGGGTGAAAGAGAGCGAAACGAGACGAAGGAGGGTGAAAGGGAGCGAAACGAGATGAAGGAGGGTGAAAGAGAGCGAAACGAGACGAAGGAGGGTGAAAGAGAGCGAAACGAGACGAAGGAGGGTGAAAGAGGGCGAAACGAGACGAAGGCGGGTGGAACAGAGCGAAACAAGACGGTGGAGGGTGAAAGTGAGCGAAACGAGAGGAAGGAGAGTGAAAGAGAGCCAAACGAGACGAAGGAGGGTGAAAGAGAGCGAAACGAGACGAAGGAGGGTGAAAGAGAGCGAAACGAGACGAAGGAGGGTGAAAGAGAGCGAAACGAGACAAAGAAAGTTGAAAGAGAGCGAAACGAGACGAAGGAGTGTGAAAGAGAGCGAAACGAGACGAAGGAGGGTGAAAGAGAGCGAAACGAGACGAAGGAGGGTGAAAGAGAGCGAAAAGAGTCTAAGGAGGGTGAAAGAGAGTGGAACGAGACGAAGGAGGGTGAAAGAGAACGAGACGAGACGAAGGAGGGTGAAAGAGAACGAATCGAGACGAAGGAGGGTCAAAGAGAGCGAAACGAGACGAAGGAGGGTGAAAGAGAGCGAAACGAGATGAAGGAGGGTCAAAGAGAGCGAAACGAGACGAAGGAGGGTGAAAGAGAGCGAAACGAGACGAAGGAGGGTGAAAGAGAGCAAAACGAGACAAAGGAGTGTGAAAGAGATCGAAATGAGACAATGGAGGGTGAAAGAGAGCAAAACGAGAGGAAGGAGGGTGAAAGAGAGCGAAACGAGACGAAGCAGGGTGAAACAGAGCGAAAAGAGACAAAGGAGGGTGAAAGAGGGCGAAACGAGACGAAGGCAGGTGGAACAGAGCGAAACAAGACGAAGGAGGGTGAAAGAGAGCGAAACGAGAGGAAGGAAGGTGAAAGAGAGCAAAACGAGACGAAGGAGTGTGAAAGAGAGCGAAACGAGACGATGGAGATTGAAAGAGAGGGAAACGAGAGGAAGGATGGTGACAGAGAGCGAACCGAGACGAAGGAGGGTGAAAGGGAGCGAAACGAGATGAAGGAGGGTGAAAGAGAGCAAAACGAGATGAAGGAGGGTGAAAGAGAGCGAAAAGAGACAAAGGAGGGTGAAAGAGTACGAAACGAGACGAAAGCGGGTGGAACAGAGCGAAACAAGACGAAGGAGGGTGAAAGAGAGCGAATCGAGACGAAGGAGGGTGAAAGAGAGCAAAACGAGACGAAGGAATGTGAAACAGAGCGAAACGAGACGAAGGATGATGAAAGAGAGCTAAACAAGACGAAGGAGGGTCAAAGAGAGCGAAACGAGATGAAGGAGGGCCAAAGAGGGCGAAACGAGATGAAGGAGTTTGAAAGAGAGCGAAACGACACGAAGGAGGGTGAAAGAGAGCGAAACAAGACGGTGGAGGGTGAAAGAGAGCGAAACGAGAGGAAGGAGGGTGAAAGAGAGCCAAACGAGACGAAGGAGGGTGAAAGAGAGCAAAACGAGACAATGGAGGGTGAAAGAGAGCAAAACGAGAGGAAGGAGGCTGAAAGAGAGCGAAACGAGACGAAGGCAGGTGGAACAGAGCGAAACACGATAAAGGAGGGTGTCTGAGAGCGAAACGAGATGAAGGAGTGTGAAAGAGAGCGAGAGGAGTCGAAGGAGGTTGCTAGGGAGCGAATCGAGATGAAGGAGGGTGTAAGAGAGCGAAACGAGACGAAGGAGGGTGCAACTGAGTGAAACGAGACGAAGGAAGGTGAAAGAGAGCGAAACGAGATCAAAGAGGGTGAAAGAGAGAGAAACGAGATGAAGGAAAGTGAAAGAGAGCGAAACGAGACGAAGGAGGGTGAAAAAGGGCGACGCGAGGCGAAGGAGCATGAAAGAGAGCGAAACAAGATGAAGAAGGGTGAAAGAGGGTGAAACGAGATGAAGAAGGATGAAAGAGAGCGAAACGAGACGAAGGAGGGTGAAAGAGAGCGGAACGAGACGAATGAGGGTGAAAGAGAGCAAAACGAGACGAAGGAGTGTGAAAGAGAGCGAAACGAGACGATGGAGGGTGAAAGAGAGGGAAACGAGAGGAAGGATGGTGAAAGAGAGCGAACCGAGACGAAGGAGGGTGAAAGGGAGCGAAACGAGATGAAGGAGGGTGAAAGAGAGCAAAACGAGATGAAGGAGGGTGAAAGAGAGCGAAAAGAGACAAAGGAGGGTGAAACAGGACGAAACGAGACGAAAGCGGGTGGAACAGAGCGAAACAAGACGAAGGAGGGTGAAAGAGAGCGAAACGAGATGAAGGAGGGTGAAAGAGAGCAAAACGAGATGAAGGAGTGTGAAACAGAGCGAAACGAGACGAAGGATGATGAAAGAGAGCTAAACGAGACGAAGGAGGGTCAAAGAGCGCGAAACGAGATGAAGGAGGGCCAAAGAGGGCGAAACGAGATGAAGGAGTTTGAAAGAGAGCGAAACGACACAAAGGAGGGTGAAAGAGAGCGAAACAAGACGGTGGAGGGTGAAAGAGAGCGAAACGAGAGGAAAGAGGGTGAAAGAGAGCCAAACGAGACGAAGGAGGGTGAAAGAGAGCGAAACGAGACGAAGGAGGGTGAAAGAGAGCGAAACGAGATGAAGGAGGGTGAAAGAGAGTGAAACGAGGCAAAGAAAGGTGAAAGAGAGCGAAACGAGATGAAGGAGTGTGAAAGAGAGCGAAACGAGACGAAGGAGGGTGAAAGAGAGCGAAACGAGACGAAGGAGGGTGAAAGAGAGCGAAACGAGACGAAGGAGTGTGAAAGAGGGCGAAACGAGAGGAAGGAGCGTGAAAGAAAGCAAAACGAGATGAAGGAGGGTGAAAGAGAGGGTTAAAGAGAGCTAAAGGAGACGAAGGAGGGTCAAAGAGAGCGAAACGAGACGAAAGAGTGTAAAAGAGAGCGAAACGAGATGGTGGAGGGTGAAAGAGAGCGAAACGAGTCGAAGGAGGGAGAAAGAGAGCGAAACAAGACGATGGAGGGTGAAAAAGAGGGAAACGAGAGAAAGGAGGGTGAAAGAGAGCAAAACGAGATGAAGGAGGGTGAAAGAGAGCGAAACGAGACGAAGGAGGGTGTAAGAGTGCGAAACGAGACGAAGGAGGGTGAAAGACAGCGAGAGGAGTCGAAGGAGGGTGCAAGGGAGCGAATCGAGATGAAGGAGGGTGCAAGAGAGCGAAACGAGACGAAGGAGGGTGCAAGAGAGTGAAACGAGACGAAGGAAGGTGAAAGAGAGAGAAACGAGACGAAGGAAAGTGAAAGAGAGTGAAACGAGACAAAGGAGGGTGAAAGAGAGCGAAACGAGACGAAGGAGGGTGAAAGAGAGCGAAACGAGACGAAGGAGGGTGAAAGAGAGCGAAGCGAGACGAAGAAAGGTGAAAGAGAGCGAAACGAGATGAAGGAGTGTGAAAGAGAGCGAAACGAGACGAAGGAGGGTAAATGAGAGCGAAACGAGACGAAGGAGGGTGAAAGAGAGCGAAAGGAGTCGAAGGAGGGTGAAAGAGAGCAAAACGAGACGAAGGAGTGTGAAAGAGAGCGAAACGAGACAATGGAGGGTGAATGAGAGCGAAACGAGAGGAAGGAGGGTGTAAGAGAGCGAAACGAGACGAAGCAGGGTGAAACAGAGCGAAAAGAGACAAAGGAGGGTGAAAGAGGGCGAAACGAGACGAAGGCAGGAGGAACAGAATGAAACAAGACGAAGGAGGGTGAAAGAGAGCGAAACGAGACGAAGGAGGGTGAAAGAGAGCATAACGAGACGAAGGAGTGTGAAACAGAGCGAAACGAGATGAAGGAGGATGAAAGAGAGCTAAACGAGACGAAAGATGGTCAAAGAGAGCGAAACGAGATGAAGGAGGGTCAAAGAGGGCGAAACGAGACGAAGGGGGGTGAAAGAGAGTGGAACGAGACGAAGGAGGGTGAAAGAGACCGAAACGAGACGAAGGAGGGTGAAAGAGACCGAAACGAGACGAAGGAGGGGGAAAGAGAGCGAAACGAGACGAAGGAGGGTTAAAGAGAGCTAAAGGAGACGAAGGAGGGTCAAAGAGAGCGGAACGAGATGAAGGAGGGTGAAAGAGACCGAAACGAGACGAAGGAGGGTGAAAGAGACCGAAACGAGACGAAGGAGGGTGAAGGAGAGCGAAACGAGACAAAGGAGTGTGAAAGAGAGCGAAACGAGAAGAAGGAGGGTGAAAGAGAGCGAAAGGAGTCGAGGGAGGCTGAAAGAGAGCGGAACGAGATGAAGGAGGGTGAAAGAGACCGAAATCAGACGAAAGAGGGTGAAAGAGAGTGAAACGAGATGAAGGAAGGTGAAAGAGAGCGAAACGAGACCAAAGAGGGTGAAAGAGAGCGAAACGAGAGGACGGAGGGTGAAAGAGAGCGAAACGAGACGAAGGAGGGTGAAAAAGAGCGAAACGAGACGAAGAAGGGTGTAAGAGAGCAAAACGAGACGCAGGAGGGTGAAAGAGAGTGAAAGGAATCGAGGGAGGGTGAAAGAGAGCGGAACGAGATGAAGGAGGGTGAAAGAGACCGAAATGAGACGAAGGAGGGTGAAAGAGACCGAAACGAGATGAAGGAGGGTGAACGAGAGCGAAACGAGACAAAGGAGGGTGAAAGAGAGCGAAACGAGAAGAAGGAGGGTGAAAGAGAGCGCAACGAGATGAAGGAGGGTGAAAGAGAGCTAAAGGATACGAAGGAGGGTCAAAGTGAGCGAAACGAGACAAAAGAGTGTAAAAGAGAGCGAAACGAGTAGGTGGAGGGTGAAAGAGAGCGAAACGAGTCGAAGGAGGGAGCAAGAGAGCAAACAAGACGATGGAGGGTGAAAGAGAGCATAACGAGATGAAGGAGGGTGAACGAGAGCGAAACGAGATGAAGGAGGGTCAAAGAGGGCGAAACGAGACGAAGGGGGGTGAAAGAGAGTGGAACAAGACGATGGAGGGTGAAAAAGAGGGAAACGAGATGAAGGAGGGTGAAAGAGGGCGAAACGAGACGAACGCGGGTGGAACAGAGCGAAACGAGACGAAGGAGGGTGAAAGAGAGGGAGAGGAGTCGAAGGAGGGTGCAAGGGAGCGAATCGAGATGAAGGAGGGTGTAAGAGAGCGAAACGAGACGAAGGAGGGTGCAAGAGAGTGAAACGAGACGAAGGAAGGTGAAAGAGAGCGAAACGAGACCAAAGAGGGTGAAAGAGAGAGAAACGAGATGAAGGAAAGTGAAAGAGAGTGAAACGAGACAAAGGAGGGTGAAAGGGAGCGAAACGAGATGAAGGAGAGTGAAAGAGGGCGAAACGAGACGAAGGCGGGTGGAACAGAGCGAAACAAGATGAAGGAGGATGAAAGAGCGCGAAACGAGATGAAGGGGGGTGAAAGAGAGCAAAACGAGATGAAGGAATGTGAAAGAGAGCGAAACGAGACGATGGAGGGTGAAAGAGAGCGAAACGAGAGGAAGGAGGGTGAAAGAGAGCGAAACGAGACGAAGGAGGGTGAAAGAGAGCGAAACTAGAGGAAGGAGCGTGAAAGAGAGCGAAACGAGACGAAGGAGGGCGAAAGAGGACGAAACGAGATGAAGGCGGGTGGAACAGAGCGAAACAAGACAAAGGATCATGAAAGAGAGCGAAACGAGATGAAGGAGGGTGAAAGAGAGCAAAACGAGACAAAGGAGTGTGAAACAGAGCGAAACGAGACGAAGGATGATGAAAGAGAGCTAAACGAGACGAAGGAGGGTCAAAGAGAGCGAAAAGAGATGAAGGAGGGTCAAAGAGGGCGAAACGAGATGAAGGAGGTTGGAAGAGAGCAAAACGACACGAAGGAGGGTAAAAGAGAGCGAAACAAGACGGTGGAGGGTGAAAGAGAGCGAAACGAGAGGAAGGAGGGTGAAAGAGAGCCAAACGAGACGAAGGAGCGTGAAAGAGAGCGAAACGAGACGAAGGAGGGTGAAAGAGAGCGAAACGAGACGAAGGAGGGTGAAAGAGAGCGAAGCGAGACGAAGAAAGGTGAAAGAGAGCGAAACGAGATGAAGGAGTGTGAAAGAGAGCGAAACGAGACGAAGGAGGGTGAAAGAGAGCGAAACGAGACGAAGGAGGGTGAAAGAGAGCGAAATGAGACGAAGGAGGGTGAAAGAGAGCCAAACGAGACAAAGAAAGGTGAAAGAGAGCGAAACGAGACGAAGGAGTGTGAAAGAGTGCGAAACGAGACGAAGGAGGGTGAAAGAGTGCGAAACGAGACGAAGGAGGGTGAAAGAGAGCGAAAGGCGTCTAAGGAAGGTGAAAGAGAGTGGAACGAGACGAAGGAGGGTGAAAGAGACCGAAACGAGACGAAGGAGGGTGAAAGAGACCGAATCGAGACGAAGGAGGGTGAAAGAGAGCGAAACGAGATGAAGGAGGGTGAAAGAGAGCGAAACGAGATGAAGGAGGGTCAAAGAGAGCGAAACGAGACGAAGGAGGGTGAAAGAGAGCGAAACGACACGAAGGAGGGTGAAAGAGAGCAAAACGAGACGAAGGAGTGTGAAAGAGAGCGAAACGAGACAATGGAGGGTGAAAGAGAGCGAAACGAGAGGAAGGAGGGTGAAAGAGAGCGAAACGAGACGAAGCAGGGTGAAACAGAGCGAAAAGAGACAAAGGAGGGTAAAAGAGGGCGAAACGAGACAAAGGCAGGTGGAACAGAGCGAAACAAGACGAAGGAGGGTGAAAGAGAGCGAAACGAGACGAAGGAGGGTGAAAGAGAGCATAACGAGACGAAGGATTGTCAAAGAAAGTGAAACGAGATGAAGGAGGGTCAAAGAGAGCGAAACGAGACGAAGGAAGGTGAAAGAGAGCGAAACAAGACAATGGAGGATGAAAGAGAGCGAAACGAGAGGAAGGAGGGAGAAAGAGAGCGAAACGAGATGAAGGAGGGTGAAAGAGAGCCAAACGAGACGAAGGAGTGTGAAAGAGAGCGAAAGGAGTCGAAGGAGGGTGAAAGAGAGTGGAACGAGACGAAGGAGGGTGAAAGAGACCGAAACGAGAAGAAGGAGGGTGAAAGAGACCGAAACGAGACGAAGGAGGGGGAAAGAGAGCGAAACGAGACGAAGGAGGGTTAAAGAGAGCTAAAGGAGACGAAGGAGGGTCAAAGAGAGCGAAACGAGACGAAAGAGTGTAAAAGAGAGCGAAACGAGATGGTGGAGGGTGAAAGAGAGCGAAACGAGTCGAAGGAGGGAGAAAGAGAGCGAAACAAGACGATGGAGGGTGAAAAAGAGGGAAACGAGAGAAAGCAGGGTGAAAGAGAGCAAAACGAGATGAAGGAGGGTGAAAGAGAGCGAAACGAGACGAAGGAGGGTATAAGAGAGCGAAACGAGACGAAGGAGGGTGAAAGACAGCGAGAGGAGTCGAAGGAGGGTGCAAGGGAGCGAATCGAGATGAAGGAGGGTGCAAGAGAGCGAAACGAGACGAAGGAGGGTGCAAGAGAGTGAAACGAGACGAAGGAAGGTGAAAGAGAGAGAAACGAGACGAAGGAAAGTGAAAGAGAGTGAAACGAGACAAAGGAGGGTGAAAGAGAGCGAAACGAGACGAAGGAGGGTGAAAGAGAGCGAAACGAGACGAAGGAGGGTGAAAGAGAGCGAAGCGAGACGAAGAAAGGTGAAAGAGAGCGAAACGAGATGAAGGAGTGTGAAAGAGAGCGAAACGAGACGAAGGAGGGTAAATGAGAGCGAAACGAGACGAAGGAGGGTGAAAGAGAGCGAAAGGAGTCGAAGGAGGGTGAAAGAGAGCAAAACGAGACGAAGGAGTGTGAAAGAGAGCGAACCGAGACAATGGAGGGTGAAAGAGAGCGAAACGAGAGGAAGGAGGGTGTAAGAGAGCGAAACGAGACGAAGCAGGGTGAAACAGAGCGAAAAGAGACAAAGGAGGGTGAAAGAGGGCGAAACGAGACGAAGGCAGGAGGAACAGAACGAAACAAGACGAAGGAGGGTGAAAGAGAGAGAAACGAGACGAAGGAGGGTGAAAGAGAGCATAACGAGACGAAGGAGTGTGAAACAGAGCGAAACGAGATGAAGGAGAATGAAAGAGCGCGAAACGAGATGAAGGGGGGTGAAAGAGAGCAAAACGAGATGAAGGAGTGTGAAAGAGAGCGAAACGAGACGATGGAGGGTGAAAGAGAGCGAAACGAGAGGAAGGAGGGTGAAAGAGAGCGAAACGAGACGAAGGAGGGTGAAAGAGAGCGAAACTAGAGGAAGGAGCGTGAAAGAGAGCGAAACGAGACGAAGGAGGGCGAAAGAGGACGAAACGAGATGAAGGCGGGTGGAACAGAGCGAAACAAGACAAAGGATCATGAAAGAGAGCGAAACGAGACGAAGGAGTGTGAAACAGAGCGAAACGAGACGAAGGATGATGAAAGAGAGCTAAACGAGACGAAGGAGGGTCAAAGAGAGCGAAAAGAGATGAAGGAGGGTCAAAGAGGGCGAAACGAGATGAAGGAGGTTGGAAGAGAGCAAAACGACACGAAGGAGGGTGAAAGAGAGCGAAACAAGACGGTGGAGGGTGAAAGAGAGCGAAACGAGAGGAAGGAGGGTGAAAGAGAGCCAAACGAGACGAAGGAGCGTGAAAGAGAGCGAAACGAGACGAAGGAGGGTGAAAGAGAGCGAAACGAGACGAAGGAGGGTGAAAGAGAGCGAAGCGAGACGAAGAAAGGTGAAAGAGAGCGAAACGAGATGAAGGAGTGTGAAAGAGAGCGAAACGAGACGAAGGAGGGTGAAAGAGAGCGAAACGAGACGAAGGAGGGTGAAAGAGAGCGAAATGAGATGAAGGAGGGTGAAAGAGAGCCAAACGAGACAAAGAAAGGTGAAAGAGAGCGAAACGAGACGAAGGAGTGTGAAAGAGAGCGAAACGAGACGAAGGAGGGTGAAAGAGTGCGAAACGAGACGAAGGAGGGTGAAAGAGAGCGAAAGGCGTCTAAGGAAGGTGAAAGAGAGTGGAACGAGACGAAGGAGGGTGAAAGAGACCGAAACGAGACGAAGGAGGGTGAAAGAGACCGAATCGAGACGAAGGAGGGTGAAAGAGAGCGAAACGAGATGAAGGAGGGTGAAAGAGAGCGAAACGAGATGAAGGAGGGTCAAAGAGAGCGAAACGAGACGAAGGAGGGTGAAAGAGAGCGAAACGACACGAAGGAGGGTGAAAGAGAGCAAAACGAGACGAAGGAGTGTGAAAGAGAGCGAAACGAGACAATGGAGGGTGAAAGAGAGCGAAACGAGAGGAAGGAGGGTGAAAGAGAGCGAAACGAGACGAAGCAGGGTGAAACAGAGCGAAAAGAGACAAAGGAGGGTAAAAGAGGGCGAAACGAGACAAAGGCAGGTGGAACAGAGCGAAACAAGACGAAGGAGGGTGAAAGAGAGCGAAACGAGACGAAGGAGGGTGAAAGAGAGCATAACGAGACGAAGGATTGTCAAAGAAAGTGAAACGAGATGAAGGAGGGTCAAAGAGAGCGAAACGAGACGAAGGAAGGTGAAAGAGAGCGAAACAAGACAATGGAGGATGAAAGAGAGCGAAACGAGAGGAAGGAGGGAGAAAGAGAGCGAAACGAGATGAAGGAGGGTGAAAGAGAGCCAAACGAGACGAAGGAGTGTGAAAGAGAGCGAAAGGAGTCGAAGGAGGGTGAAAGAGAGTGGAACGAGACGAAGGAGGGTGAAAGAGACCGAAACGAGAAGAAGGAGGGTGAAAGAGACCAAAACGAGACGAAGGAGGGGGAAAGAGAGCGAAACAAGACGAAGGAGGGTTAAAGAGAGCTAAAGGAGACGAAGGAGGGTCAAAGAGAGCGAAACGAGACGAAAGAGTGTAAAAGAGAGCGAAACGAGATGGTGGAGGGTGAAAGAGAGCGAAACGAGTCGAAGGAGGGAGAAAGAGAGCGAAACAAGACGATGGAGGGTGAAAAAGAGGGAAACGAGAGAAAGCAGGGTGAAAGAGAGCAAAACGAGATGAAGGAGGGTGAAAGAGAGCGAAACGAGACGAAGGAGGGTATAAGAGAGCGAAACGAGACGAAGGAGGGTGAAAGACAGCGAGAGGAGTCGAAGGAGGGTGCAAGGGAGCGAATCGAGATGAAGGAGGGTGCAAGAGAGCGAAACGAGACGAAGGAGGGTGCAAGAGAGTGAAACGAGACGAAGGAAGGTGAAAGAGAGAGAAACGAGACGAAGGAAAGTGAAAGAGAGTGAAACGAGACAAAGGAGGGTGAAAGAGAGCGAAACGAGACGAAGGAGGGTGAAAGAGAGCGAAACGAGACGAAGGAGGGTGAAAGAGAGCGAAGCGAGACGAAGAAAGGTGAAAGAGAGCGAAACGAGATGAAGGAGTGTGAAAGAGAGCGAAACGAGACGAAGGAGGGTAAATGAGAGCGAAACGAGACGAAGGAGGGTGAAAGAGAGCGAAAGGAGTCGAAGGAGGGTGAAAGAGAGCAAAACGAGACGAAGGAGTGTGAAAGAGAGCGAACCGAGACAATGGAGGGTGAAAGAGAGCGAAACGAGAGGGAGGAGGGTGTAAGAGAGCGAAACGAGACGAAGCAGGGTGAAACAGAGCGAAAAGAGACAAAGGAGGGTGAAAGAGGGCGAAACGAGACGAAGGCAGGAGGAACAGAACGAAACAAGACGAAGGAGGGTGAAAGAGAGCGAAACGAGACGAAGGAGGGTGAAAGAGAGCATAACGAGACGAAGGAGTGTGAAACAGAGCGAAACGAGATGAAGGAGAATGAAAGAGAGCTAAACGAGACGAAGGATGGTCAAAGAGAGCGAAACGAGATGAAGGAGGGTCAAAGAGGGCGAAACGAGACGAAGGGGGGTGAAAGAGAGTGGAACGAGACGAAGGAGGGTGATAGAGGCCGAAACAAGACGAAGGAGGGTGAAAGAGACCGAAACGAGACGAAGGAGGGGGAAAGAGAGCGAAACGAGACGAAGGAGGGTTAAAGAGAGCTAAAGGAGACGAAGGAGGGTCAAAGAGAGCGAAACGAGACGAAAGAGTGTAAAAGAGAGCGAAACGAGGCGGTGGAGGGTGAAAGAGAGCGAAACGAGTCGAAGGATGGAGCAAGAGAGCGAAACAAGACGATGGAGGGTGAAAAAGAGGGAAACGAGAGGAAGGAGGGTGAAAGAGAGCGAAACGAGATGAAGGAGGGTGAAAGAGAGCGAAACGAGACGAAGGAGGGTGAAAGAGAGCGAAACAAGACGAAGGAGGATGAAAGAGCGCGAAACGAGATGAAGGGGGGTGAAAGAGAGCAAAACGAGATGAAGGAGTGTGAAAGAGAGCGAAACGAGACGATGGAGGGTGAAAGAGAGCGAAACGAGAGGAAGGAGGGTGAAAGAGAGCGAAACGAGACAAAGGAGGGTGAAAGAGAGTGAAACGAGAGGAAGGAGCGTGAAAGAGAGCGAAACGAGACGAAGGAGGGCGAAAGAGGACGAAACGAGATGAAGGCGGGTGGAACAGAGCGAAACAAGACAAAGGATCATGAAAGAGAGCGAAACGAGATGAAGGAGTGTGAAAGAGAACAAAACGAGACAAAGGAGTGTGAAACAGAGCGAAACGAGACGAAGGATGATGAAAGAGAGCTAAACGAGACGAAGGAGGGTCAAAGAGAGCGAAACGAGATGAAGGAGGGTCAAAGAGGGCGAAACGAGATGAAGGAGGGTGGAAGAGAGCAAAACGACACGAAGGAGGGTGAAAGAGAGCGAAACAAGACGGTGGAGGGTGAAAGAGAGCGAAACGAGAGGAAGGAGGGTGAAAGAGAGCCAAACGAGACGAAGGAGCGTGAAAGAGAGCGAAACGAGACGAAGGAGGGTGAAAGAGAGCGAAACGAGACGAAGGAGGGTGAAAGAGAGCGAAGCGAGACAAAGAAAGGTGAAAGAGAGCGAAACGAGATGAAGGAGTGTGAAAGAGAGCGAAACGAGACGAAGGAGGGTGAAAGAGAGCGAAACGAGACGAAGGAGGGTGAAAGAGAGCGAAATGAGACGAAGGAGGGTGAAAGAGAGCCAAACGAGACAAAGAAAGGTGAAAGAGAGCGAAACGAGACGAAGGAGTGTGAAAGAGAGCGAAACGAGACGAAGGAGGGTGAAAGAGTGCGAAACGAGACGAAGGAGGGTGAAAGAGAGCGAAAGGCGTCTAAGGAGGGTGAAAGAGAGTGGAACGAGACGAAGGAGGGTGAAAGAGACCGAAACAAGACGAAGGAGGGTGAAAGAGAGCGAAACGAGATGAAGGAGGGTGAAAGAGAGCGAAACGAGATGAAGGAGGGTCAAAGAGAGCGAAACGAGACGAAGGAGGGTGAAAGAGAGCGAAACGACACGAAGGAGGGTGAAAGAGAGCAAAACGAGACGAAGGAGTGTGAAAGAGAGCGAAACGAGACAATGGAGGGTGAAAGAGAGCGAAACGAGAGGAAGGAGGGTGAAAGAGAGCGAAACGAGACGAAGTAGGGTGAAACAGAGCGAAAAGAGACAAAGGAGGGTAAAAGAGGGCGAAATGAGACAAAGGCAGGTGGAACAGAGCGAAACAAGACGAAGGAGGGTGAAAGAGAGCGAAACGAGACGAAGGAGGGTGAAAGAGAGCATAACGAGACGAAGGATTGTCAAAGAAAGTGAAACGAGATGAAGGAGGGTCAAAGAGGGCGAAACGAGACGAAGGGGGGTGAAAGAGAGCGAAACGAGACGAAGAAAGGTGAAAGAGAGCGAAACAAGACAATGGAGGATGAAAGAGCGAAACGAGAGGAAGGAGGGAGAAAGAGAGCGAAACGAGATGAAGGAGGGTGAAAGAGAGCCAAACGATACGAAGGAGTGTGAAAGAGAGCGAAAGGAGACGAAGGAGAGTGAAAGAGAGCGAAATGAGACGAAGGAGGGTGAAAGAGAGCGAAAGGAGTCGAAGGAGGGTGAAAGAGAGTGGAACGAGACGAAGGAGGGTGAAAGAGACCGAAACGAGAAGAAGGAGGGTGAAAGAGACCGAAACGAGACGAAGGAGGGGGAAAGAGAGCGAAACGAGACGAAGGAGGGTCAAAGAGAGCGAAACGAGACGAAAGAGTGTAAAAGAGAGCGAAACGAGATGGTGGAGGGTGAAAGAGAGCGAAACGAGTCGAAGGAGGGAGAAAGAGAGCGAAACAAGACGATGGAGGGTGAAAAAGAGGGAAACGAGAGAAAGCAGGGTGAAAGAGAGCAAAACGAGATGAAGGAGGGTGAAAGAGAGCGAAACGAGACGAAGGAGGGTGTAAGAGAGCGAAACGAGACGAAGGAGGGTGAAAGACAGCGAGAGGAGTCGAAGGAGGGTGCAAGGGAGCGAATCGAGATGAAGGAGGGTGCAAGAGAGCGAAACGAGACGAAGGAGGGTGCAAGAGAGTGAAACGAGACGAAGGAAGGTGAAAGAGAGAGAAACGAGACGAAGGAAAGTGAAAGAGAGTGAAACGAGACAAAGGAGGGTGAAAGAGAGCGAAACGAGACGAAGGAGGGTGAAAGAGAGCGAAACGAGACGAAGGAGGGTGAAAGAGAGCGAAGCGAGACGAAGAAAGGTGAAAGAGAGCGAAACGAGATGAAGGAGTGTGAAAGAGAGCGAAACGAGACGAAGGAGGGTAAATGAGAGCGAAATGAGGTGAAGGAGGGTGAAAGAGAGCGAAAGGAGTCGAAGGAGGGTGAAAGAGAGCAAAACGAGACGAAGGAGTGTGAAACAGAGCGAAAAGAGACAAAGGAGGGTGAAAGAGGGCGAAACGAGACGAAGGCAGGAGGAACAGAACGAAACAAGACGAAGGAGGGTGAAAGAGAGCGAAACGAGACGAAGGAGGGTGAAAGAGAGCATAACGAGACGAAGGAGTGTGAAACAGAGCGAAACGAGATGAAGGAGAATGAAAGAGAGCTAAACGAGACGAAGGATGGTCAAAGAGAGCGAAACGAGATGAAGGAGGGTCAAAGAGGGCGAAACGAGACGAAGGGGGGTGAAAGAAAGTGGAACGAGACGAAGGAGGGTGAAAGAGACCGAAACGAGACGAAGGAGGGTGAAAGAGACCGAAACGAGACGAAGGAGGGGGAAAGAGAGCGAAACGAGACGAAGGAGGGTTAAAGAGAGCTAAAGGAGACGAAGGAGGGTCAAAGAGAGCGAAACGAGACGAAAGAGTGTAAAAGAGAGCGAAACGAGGCGGTGGAGGGTGAAAGAGAGCGAAACGAGTCGAAGGATGGAGCAAGAGAGCGAAACAAGACGATGGAGGGTGAAAAAGAGGGAAACGAGAGGAAGGAGGGTGAAAGAGAGCGAAACGAGATGAAGGAGGGTGAAAGAGAGGGAAACGAGACGAAGGAGGGTGAAAGAGAGCGAGAGGAGTCGAAGGAGGGTGCAAGGGAGCGAATCGAGATGAAGGAGGGTGTAAGAGAGCGAAACGAGACGAAGGAGGGTGCAAGAGAGTGAAACGAGACGAAGGAAGGTGAAAGAGAGCGAAACGAGACCAAATAGTGTGAAAGAGAGAGAAACGAGATGAAGGAAAGTGAAAGAGAGTGAAACGAGACAAAGGAGGGTGAAAGGGAGCGAAACGAGATGAAGGAGGGTGAAAGAGGGCGAAACGAGACGAAGGCGGGTGGAACAGAGCGAAACAAGACGAAGGAGGATGAAAGAGCGCGAAACGAGATTAAGTTGGGTGAAAGAGAGCAAAACGAGATGAAGGAGGGTGAAAGAGAGCGAAACGAGAGGAAGGAGGGTGAAAGAGAGCGAAACGAGACGAAGGAGGGTGAAAGAGAGCGAAACGAGAGGAAGGAGTGTGAAAGAAAGCAAAACGAGATGAAAGAGGGTGAAAGAGAGCAAAAAGAGACAAAGGAGGGCGAAAGAGGACGAAACGAGACGAAGGCGGGTGGAACAGAGCGAAACAAGACAAAGGAGCGTGAAAGAGAGCGAAACGAGATGAAGGAGGGTGAAAGAGAGCAAAACGAGACAAAGGAGTGTGAAACAGAGCGAAACGAGACGAAGGATGATGAAAGAGAGCTAAACGAGACGAAGGAGGGTCAAAGAGAGCGAAACGAGATGAAGGAGGGTCAAAGAGGGCGAAACGAGATGAAGGATGGTCAAAGAGAGCGAAACGAGATGAAGGAGGGTCAAAGAGGGCGAAACGAGACGAAGGAGTGTGAAACAGAGCGAAACGAGATGAAGGAGGGTGAAAAAGAGGGAAACGAGAGGAAGGAGGGTGAAAGAGAGCGAAACGAGATGAAGGAGGGTGAAAGAGAGGGAAACGAGACGAAGGAGGGTGAAAGAGAGCGAGAGGAGTCGAAGGAGGGTGCAAGGGAGCGAATCGAGATGAAGGAGGGTGTAAGAGAGCGAAACGAGACGAAGGAGGGTGCAAGAGAGTGAAACGAGACGAAGGAAGGTGAAAGAGAGCGAAACGAGACCAAAGAGTGTGAAAGAGAGAGAAACGAGATGAAGGAAAGTGAAAGAGAGTGAAACGAGACAAAGGAGGGTGAAAGGGAGCGAAACGAGATGAAGGAGGGTGAAAGAGGGCGAAACGAGACGAAGGCGGGTGGAACAGAGCGAAACAAGACGAAGGAGGATGAAAGAGCGCGAAACGAGATTAAGTTGGGTGAAAGAGAGCAAAACGAGATGAAGGAGGGTGAAAGAGAGCGAAACGAGAGGAAGGAGGGTGAAAGAGAGCGAAACGAGACGAAGGAGGGTGAAAGAGAGCGAAACGAGAGGAAGGAGTGTGAAAGAAAGCAAAACGAGATGAAAGAGGGTGAAAGAGAGCAAAAAGAGACAAAGGAGGGCGAAAGAGGATGAAACGAGACGAAGGCGGGTGGAACAGAGCGAAACAAGACAAAGGAGCGTGAAAGAGAGCGAAACGAGATGAAGGAGGGTGAAAGAGAGCAAAACGAGACAAAGGAGTGTGAAACAGAGCGAAACGAGACGAAGGATGATGAAAGAGAGCTAAACGAGACGAAGGAGGGTCAAAGAGAGCGAAACGAGATGAAGGAGGGTCAAAGAGGGCGAAACGAGATGAAGGATGGTCAAAGAGAGCGAAACGAGATGAAGGAGGGTCAAAGAGGGCGAAACGAGACGAAGGAGTGTGAAACAGAGCGAAACGAGATGAAGGAGGATGAAATAGAGCTAAACGAGACAAAGGATGGTCAAAGAGAGCGAAACGAGATGAAGGAGGGTCAAAGAGGGCGAAACGAGACGAAGGGGGGTGAAAGAGAGTGGAACGAGACGAAGGAGGGTGAAAGAGAGCGAAAGGAGTCGAGGGAGGGTGAAAGAGAGCGGAACGAGATGAAGGAGGGTGAAAGAGACCGAAACGAGACGAAGGAGGGTGAAAGAGACCGAAACGAGACGAAGGAGGGTGAAGGAGAGCGAAACGAGACAAAGGAGTGTGAAAGAGAGCGAAACGAGAAGAAGGAGGGTGAAAGAGAGCGAAAGGAGTCGAGGGAGGCTGAAAGAGAGCGGAACGAGATGAAGGAGGGTGAAAGAGACCGAAGTCAGACGAAAGAGGGTGAAAGAGAGTGAAACGAGATGAAGGAAGGTGAAAGAGAGCGAAACGAGACCAAAGAGGGTGAAAGAGAGCGAAACAAGAGGACGGAGGGTGAAAGAGAGTGAATCGAGACGAAGGAGGGTGAAAAAGAGCGAAACGAGACGAAGGAGGGTGTAAGAGAGCAAAACGAGAGGAAGGAGGGTGAAAGAGAGCGAAAGGAATCGAGGGAGGGTGAAAGAGAGCGGAACGAGATGAAGGAGGGTGAAAGAGACCGAAATGAGACGAAGGAGGGTGAAAGAGACCGAAACGAGATGAAGGAGGGTGAACGAGAGCGAAATGAGACTAAGGAGGGTGAAAGAGAGCGAAACGAGAAGAAGGAGGGTGAAAGAGAGCGCAACGAGATGAAGGAGGGTGAAAGAGAGCGAAACGAGATGAAGGAGGGTGGAAGAGAGCGAAACGAGACGAAGGAGGGTGAAAGAGAGTGAAACGAGACGAAGGAAGGTGAAAGAGAGCGAAACGAGACCAAAGAGGGTGAAAGAGAGAGAAACGAGAAGAAGGAAGGTGAAGAAGAGCGAAACGAGACAAAGGAGGGTGAAAGAGAGCGAAACGAGACGAAGGAGGGTGAAAGAGAGCGAAACGAGACGAAGAAGGGTGAAAGAGAGCAAAACGAGACGAAGGAGGGTGAAAGAGAGCGAAAGGAGACGAAGGAGGGTGAAAGAGAGCGAAACGAGACGAAGGAGGGTGAAAGAGAGCGAAAGGAGACGAAGGAGGGTGAAAGAGAGCGAAAAGAGACGAAGGAGGGTGAAAGAGTGCGAAACAAGAGGAAGGAGGGTGAAAGAGAGCGAAAGGAGACAAAGGAGGGTGAAAGAGAGCGAAACGAGACGAAGGAGGGTGAAAGAGAGCGAAAGGAGTCGAAGGAGGGTGAAAAAGAGCAGAACGAGACGAAGGACGGTGAAAGAGAGCGAAAGGAGACGAAGGAGGGTGAAAGAGAGCGAAACGAGAGGAAGGAGGGTGAAAGAGAGCAAAACGAGACGAAGGAGGGTGAAAGAGAGCGAAACGAGACGGAGGAGGGTGAAAGAGAGCGAAACGAGTCGAAGGAGTGTGAAACAGAGCGAAACGAGACGAAGGAGGGTGAAAGAGAGCTAAAGGAGACGAAGGAGCGTCAAAGAGAGCGAAATGAGATGAAGGAGGGTCAAAGAGGGTGAAACGAGACGAAGGAGGGTGAAACAGGGCGAAGCGAGACGAAGGAGCATGAAAGAGAGCGAAACGAGATGACGGAGGGTAAAAGAGAGCAAAACGAGACGAAAGAGGGTAAAAGAGAATGAAACGAGACGATGGAGGGTGAAAGAGAGCGAAAAGAGAGGAAGGGGGGTGAAAGAGAGCGAAACGAGATGAAGGAGGGTGAATGAGAGCGAAACGAGAGGAAGGAGGGTGAAAGAGAGCGAAACGAGACGAAGGAGCGTGAAAGAGAGCGAAACGAGCCAAAGAAGGGTGAAAGAGAGCGAAACGAGATGAAGGAGGGTGAAAGAGAGCGAAAGGAGACAAAGGTGGGTGAAAGAGAGCGGAACGAGACGAAGGAGGGTGAAAGAGAGCGAAAGGAGACGAAGGAGGGTGAAAGAGAGCGAAACGAGAGGAAGGAGGGTGAAACAGAGCAAAACGAGATGAAGGAGGGTGAAAGAGAGCGAAAAGAGAAGAAGGAGGGTGAAAGAAAGCGAAACGAGACGAAGGAGGGTGAAAGAGAGCGAAAGGATTCGAAGGAGGGTGAAAGAGAGCGGAACGAGACGAAGGAGGGTGAAAGAGAACGAAACGAGAAGAAGGAGGGTGAAAGAGAGCGAAACGAGATGAAGGAGGGTGAAAGAGAGCGAAACGAGACGAAAGAGGGTGAAAGAGAGAGAAACGAGAAGAAGGAAGGTGAAAGAGAGCGAAACGAGACAAATGAGGGTGAAAGAGAGCGAAACGAGACGAAGGAGGGTGAAAGAGAGCGAAAGGAGACTAAGAAGGGTGAAAGAGAGCAAAACGAGACGAAGGAGAGTGCAAGAGAGCGAAAGGAGACGAAGGAGGGTGAAAGAGAGCGAAACGAGACGAAGGAGGGTGAAAGAGAGCGAAGGGAGTCGAAGGAGGGTGAAAGAGAGCGGAACGAGACGACGGAGGGTGAAAGAGAGCGAAAGGAGATGAAGGAGGGTGAAAGAGAACGAAACGAGAGGAAGGAGGGTGAAAGAGAGTGAAACGAGATGAACGAGGGTGAAAGAGAGCAAAACGAGACGAAGGAGGGTCAAAGAGAGTGAAACGAGATGAAGGAGGGTGAAAGAGAGCGTAACAAGATGAAGGAGGGTGGAAGAGAGCGAAACGAGACGAAGAAGGGTGAAAGAGAGCGAAACGAGACCAAAGAGGGTGAAAGAGAGAGAAACGAGAAGAAGGAAGGTGAAAGAGAGCGAAACGAGACAAAGGAGGGTGAAAGAGAGCGAAACGAGAAGAAGGAGGGTGAAAGAGAGCGAAACGAGACGAAGAAGGGTGAAAGAGAGTGAAACGAGACGAAGGAGGGTGAATGAGAGCGAAACGAGACGAAGGAGGGTGAAAGAGAGTGAAAGGAGTCGAAGGAGGGTGAAAGAGAGCGGAACGAGACGAAGGAGGGTGAAAGAGAGCGAAAGGAGACGAAGGAGGGTGATAGAGAGCAAAACGAGACGAAGGAGGGAGAAAGAGAGTGAAAGGAGTCGAAGGAGGGTGAAAAAGAGCGGAACGAGACGAAGGAGGGTGAAAGAGAGCGAAAGGAGACGAAGGAGGGTGAAAGAGAGCGAAACGAGAGGAAGGAGGGTGAAAGAGAGCGAAACAAGATGAAGGAGGGTGAAAGAGAGCAAAACGAGACGAAGGAGGGTGAAAGAGAGCGAAGCGAGACGAAGGAGCATGAAAGAGAGCAAAACGAGATGAAGGAGGGTGAAACAGAGCAAAACGAGATGAAGGAGGGTGAAAGAGAGCGAAACGAGACGAAGGAGGGTGAAAGAAAGCGAAACGAGACGAAGGAGGGTCAAAGAGAGCGAAAGGAGTCAAAGGAGGGTCAAAGAGAGCGAAACGAGATGAAGGAAGGTCAAAGAGGGTGAAACGAGACGAAGGAGGGTGAAACAGGGCGAAGCGAGACGAAGGAGCATGAAAGAGAGCAAAACGAGACGAAGAAGGGTGAAAGAGAGCGAAACGAGACGAAGGAGGGTGAAAGAGAGCGAAAGGAGACGAAGGAGGGTGAAAGAGAGCGAAACGAGACGAAGGAGGGTGAAAGAGACAGAAAGGAGTCGAAGGAGGGTGAAAGAGAGCGAAAGGAGACGAAGGAGGGTGAAAGAGAGCGAAAGGAGACGAAGGAGGGTGAAAGAGAGCGGAACGAGACGAAGGAGGGTGAAAGAGAGCGAAAGGAGACGAAGGAGGGTGAAAGAGAGCGAAACGAGAGGAAGGAAGGTGAAAGAGAGCGAAACGAGATGAAGGAGGGTGAAAGAGAGCAAAACGAGACGAAGGAGGGTGAAAGAGTGCGAAGCGAGACGAAGGAGCATGAAAGAGAGCAAAACGAGATGAAGGAGGGTAAAAGAGAGCGAAACGAGACGAAGGAGGGTCAAAGAGAGTGAAACGAGATGAAGGAGGGTCAAAGAGGGCGAAACGAGATGAAGGAGGGTGAAACAGGGCGAAGCGAGACTAAGGAGCATGACAGAGAGCTAAACAAGATGACGGAGGGTAAAAGAGAGTGAAACGAGACGTAAGAGGGTAAAAGAGAATGAAACGAGACGATGGAGGGTGAAAGAGAGCGAAACGAGATGAAGGAGGGTGAATGAGAGCGAAACGAGAGGAAGGAGGGTGAAAGAGAGCGAAACGAGACGAAAGAGCGTGAAAGAGAGCGAAACGAGCCAAAGAAGGGTGAAAGAGAGCGAAATGAGACGAAGGAGGGTGAAAGAGAGCGAAAGGAGACAAAGGGGGGTGAAAGAGTGCGGAACGAGACGAAGGAGGG
This sequence comes from Scyliorhinus torazame, assembly GCF_047496885.1. NCBI lineage: Eukaryota > Metazoa > Chordata > Chondrichthyes > Carcharhiniformes > Scyliorhinidae > Scyliorhinus > Scyliorhinus torazame. The sequence goes on along the minus strand of NC_092738.1, from coordinate 46,162,540 downwards.
TGAAAGAGAGCGAAAGGAGACGAAGGAGGGTGAAAGAGAGCGAAACGAGAGGAAGGAGGGTGAAAGAGAGCAAAACGAGATGAAGGAGGGTGAAAGAGATCGAAAAGAGATGAAGGAGGGTGAAAGAAAGCGAAACGAGACGAAGGAGGGTGAAAGAGAGCGAAAGGAGTCGAAGGAGGGTGAAAGAGAGCGGAACGAGACGAAGGAGGGTGAAAGAGAACGAAACGAGAAGAAGGAGGGTGAAAGAGAGCGAAACGAGACGAAGGAGGGCGAAAGAGAGCGTAACAAGACGAAGAAGGGTGGAAGAGAGCGAAACGAGACGAAGAAGGGTGAAAGAGAGCGAAACAAGACCAAAGAGGGTGAAAGAGAGAGAAACGAGAAGAAGGAAGGTGAAAGAGAGCGAAACGAGACAAAGGAGGGTGAAAGAGAGCGAAACGAGACGAAGAAGGGTGAAAGAGAGCGAAACGAGACGAAGGAGGGTGAAAGAGAGCGAAACGAGACGAAGGAGGGTGAAAGAGAGTGAAAGGAGTCGAAGGAGGGTGAAAGAGAGCGAAACGAGACGATGGAGGGTGAAAGAGAGCGAAAGGAGGCGAAGGAGGGTGAAAGAGAGCGAAATGAGACGAAGGAGGGTGAAAGAGAGCGAAAGGAGACGAAGGAGGGTGAAAGAGAGCGAAACGAGACGAAGGAGGGTGAAAGAGAGCGAAAGGAGTCGAAGGAGGGTGAAAGAGAGCAGAAGGAGACGAAGGAGGGTGAAAGAGAGCGAAACGAGAGGAAGGAGGGTGAAAGAGAGTGAAACGAGATGAAGGAGGGTGAAAGAGAGCAAAACGAGACGAAGGAGGGTGAAAGAGTGCGAAGCGAGACGAAGGAGCATGAAAGAGAGCAAAACGAGATGAAGGAGGGTAAAAGAGAGTGAAACGAGACGAAGGAGGGTCAAAGAGAGTGAAACGAGATGAAGGAGGGTCAAAGAGGGCGAAACGAGATGAAGGAGGGTGAAACAGGGCGAAGCGAGACGAAGGAGCGTGAAAGAGAGCGAAACAAAATGGCGGAGGGTGAAAGAGAGTGAAACGAGACGAAAGAGGGTAAAAGAGAATGAAACGAGACGATGGAGGGTGAAAGAGAGCGAAAAGAGAGGAAGGAGGGTGAAAGAGAGCGAAACCAGATGAAGGAGGGTGAATGAGAGCGAAACGAGAGGAAGGAGGGTGAAAGAGAGCGAAACGAGACGAAAGAGCGTGAAAGAGAGCGAAACGAGCCAAAGAAGGGTGAAAGAGAGCGAAATGAGACGAAGGAGGGTGAAAGAGAGCGAAAGGAGACAAAGGTGGGTGAAAGAGTGCGGAACGAGACGAAGGAGGGTGAAAGAGAGCGAAAGGAGACGAAGGAGGGTGAAAGAGAGCGAAACGAGAGGAAGGAGGATGAAAGAGAGCAAAACGAGATGAAGGAGGGTGAAAGAGAGCGAAAAGAGACGAAGGAGGGTGAAAGAAAGCGAAACGAGATGAAGGAGGGTGAAAGAGAGCGAAAGGAGTCGAAGGAGGGTGAAAGAGAGCGGAACGAGACGAAGGAGGGTGAAAGAGAACGAAACGAGAAGAAGGAGGGTGAACGAGAGCGAAACGAGACGAAGGAGGGTGAAAGAGAGCGTAACAAGATGAAGGAGGGTGGAAGAGAGCGAAACGAGACGAAGAAGGGTGAAAGAGAGCGAAACGAGACCAAAGAGGGTGAAAGAGAGAGAAACGAGAAGAAGGAAGGTGAAAGAGAGCGAAACGAGACAAAGGAGGGTGAAAGAGAGCGAAACGAGACGAAGGAGGGTGAAAGAGAGCGAAACGAGACGAAGAAGGGTGACAGAGAGCGAAACGAGACGAAGGAGGGTGAAAGAGAGCGAAACGAGACGAAGGAGGGTGAAAGAGAGTGAAAGGAGTCGAAGGAGGATGAAAGAGAGCGGAACGAGACGAAGGAGGGTGAAAGAGAGCGAAAGGAGACGAAGGAGGGTGATAGAGAGCAAAACGAGACGAAGGAGGGTGAAAGAGAGCGAAAGGAGTCGAAGGAGGGTGAAAAAGAGCGGAACGAGACGAAGGAGGGTGAAAGAGAGCGAAAGGAGACGAAGGAGGGTGAAAGAGAGCGAAACGAGAGGAAGGAGGGTGAAAGAGAGCGAAACAAGATGAAGGAGGGTGAAAGAGAGCAAAACGAGACGAAGGAGGGTGAAAGAGAGCGAAGCGAGACGAAGGAGCATGAAAGAGAGCAAAACGAGGTGAAGGAGGGTAAAAGAGAGCGAAACGAGAAAAAGGAGGGTCAAAGAGAGTGAACCGAGATGAAGGAGGGTCAAAGAGGGCGAAACGAGACGAAGGAGGGTGAAACAGGGCGAAGCGAGACGAAGGAGCATGAAAGAGAGCGAAACGAGATGACGGAGGGTAAAAGAGAGCGAAACGAGACGAAAGAACGTAAAAGAGAATGAAACGAGACGATGGAGGGTGAAAGAGAGCGAAAAGAGAGGGAGGAGGGTGAAAGAGAGCGAAACGAATTGAAGGAGGGTGAATGAGAGCGAAACGAGAGGAAGGAGGGTGAAAGAGAGCTAAACGAGACGAAGGAGCGTGAAAGAGAGCGAAAAGAGAGGAAGGAGGGTGAATGAGAGCGAAACGAGACGAAGGAGGGTGAATGAGAGCGAAACGAGACGAAGGAGCGTGAAAGAGAGCGAAACAAGCCAAAGAAGGGTGAAAGAGAGCGAAATGAGACGAAGGAGGGTGAAAGAGAGCGAAAGGAGACAAAGGTGGGTGAAAGAGAGCGGAACGAGAGGAAGGAGGGTGAAAGAGAGCAAAACGAGATGAAGGAGGGTGAAAGAGAGCGAAAAGAGAAGAAGGAAGGTGAAAGAGAGCGAAACGAGACAAGGAGGGTGAAAGAGAGCGAAAGGAGTCGAAGGAGGGTGAAAGAGAGCGGAACGAGACGAAGGAGGGTGAAAGAGAACGAAACGAGAAGAAGGAGGGTGAAAGAGAGCGAAACGAGACGAAGGAGGGTGAAAGAGAGCGAAAGGAGTCGAAGGAGGGTGAAAGAGAGCGGAACGAGACAAAGGAGGGTGAAAGAGAGCGAAAGGAGACGAAGGAGGGTGAAAGAGAGCGAAACGAGAGGAAGGAGGGTGAAAGAGAGCGAAACGAGACGAAGGAGGGTGAAAGAGAGCGAAACGAGACGAAGAAGGGTGAAAGAGAGCGAAAGGAGACGAAGGAGGGTGAAAGAGAGCGAAACGAGACGAAGGAGGGTGAAAGAGAGCGAAAGGAGTCGAAGGACGGTGAAAGAGAGCGTAACGAGACGATGGAGGGTGAAAGAGAGCGAAACGAGATGAAGGAGGGTGAAAGAGAGCAAAACGAGTCGAAGGAGCATGAAAGGGAGCAAAACGAGATGAAGGAGGGTAAAAGAGAGCGAAACGAGACGAAGGAGGTCAAAGAGAGCGAAACGAGATGAAGGAGGGTCAAAGAGGGCGAAACGAGATGAAGGAGGGTGAAACAGGGCGAAGCGAGACTAAGGAGCATGACAGAGAGCTAAACAAGATGACGGAGGGTAAAAGAGAGTGAAACGAGACGAAAGAGGGTAAAAGAGAATGAAACGAGACGATGGAGGGTGAAAGAGAGCGAAAAGAGATGAAGGAGGGTGAATGAGAGCGAAACGAGAGGAAGGAGGGTGAAAGAGAGCGAAACGAGACGAAAGAGCGTGAAAGAGAGCGAAACGAGCCAAAGAAGGGTGAAAGAGAGCGAAATGAGACGAAGGAGGGTGAAAGGAGACAAAGGTGGGTGAAAGAGTGCGGAACGAGACGAAGGAGGGTGAAAGAGAGCGAAAGGAGACGAAGGAGGGTGAAAGAGAGCGAAACGAGATGAAGGAGGGTAAAAGAGAGCGAAACGAGACGAAGGAGGTCAAAGAGAGCGAAACGAGATGAAGGAGGATCATAGAGGGCGAAACGAGACGAAGGAGGGTGAAACAGAGCAAAACGAGATGAAGGAGGGTGAAAGAGAGCGAAACGAGACGAAGGAGGGTGAAAGAAAGCGAAACGAGACGAAGGAGGGTGAAAGAGAGCGAAAGGAGTCGAAGGAGGGTCAAAGAGAGCGAAACGAGATGAAGGAAGGTCAAAGAGGGTGAAACGAGACGAAGGAGGGTGAAACAGGGCGAAGCGAGACGAAGGAGCATGAAAGAGAGCAAAACGAGACGAAGAAGGGTGAAAGAGAGCGAAACGAGACGAAGGAGGGTGAAAGAGAGCGAAAGGAGACGAAGGAGGGTGAAAGAGAGCGAAACGAGACGAAGGAGGGTGAAAGAGACCGAAAGGCGTCGAAGGAGGGTGAAAGAGAGCGAAAGGAGACGAAGGAGGGTGAAAGAGAGCGAAAGGAGACGAAGGAGGGTGAAAGAGAGCGGAACGAGACGAAGGAGGGTGAAAGAGAGCGAAAGGAGACGAAGGAGGGTGAAAGAGAGCGAAACGAGAGGAAGGAAGGTGAAAGAGAGCGAAACGAGATGAAGGAGGGTGAAAGAGAGCAAAACGAGACGAAGGAGGGTGAAAGAGTGCGATGCGAGACGAAGGAGCATGAAAGAGAGCAAAACGAGATGAAGGAGGGTAAAAGAGAGCGAAACGAGACGAAGGAGGGTCAAAGAGAGTGAAACGAGATGAAGGAGGGTCAAAGAGGGCGAAACGAGATGAAGGAGGGTGAAACAGGGCGAAGCGAGACTAAGGAGCATGACAGAGAGCTAAACAAGATGACGGAGGGTAAAAGAGAGTGAAACGAGACGTAAGAGGGTAAAAGAGAATGAAACGAGACGATGGAGGGTGAAAGAGAGCGAAACGAGATGATGGAGGGTGAATGAGAGCGAAACGAGAGGAAGGAGGGTGAAAGAGAGCGAAACGAGACGAAAGAGCGTGAAAGAGAGCGAAACGAGCCAAAGAAGGGTGAAAGAGAGCGAAATGAGACGAAGGAGGGTGAAAGAGAGCGAAAGGAGACAAAGGTGGGTGAAAGAGTGCGGAACGAGACGAAGGAGGGTGAAAGAGAGCGAAAGCAGACGAAGGAGGGTGAAAGAGAGCGAAACGAGAGGAAGGAGGGTGAAAGAGAGCAAAACGAGATGAAGGAGGGTGAAAGAGAGCGAAAAGAGACGAAGGAGGGTGAAAGAAAGCGAAACGAGACGAAGGAGGGTGAAAGAGAGCGAAAGGAGTCGAAGGAGGGTGAAAGAGAGCGGAACGAGACGAAGGAGGGTGAAAGAGAACGAAACGAGAAGAAGGAGGGTGAAAGAGAGCGAAACGAGACGAAGGAGGGTGAAAGAGAGCGTAACAAGATGAAGGAGGGTGGAACAGAGCGAAACGAGACGAAGAAGGGTGAAAGAGAGCGAAACAAGACCAAAGAGGGTGAAAGAGAGAGAAACGAGAAGAAGGAAGGTGAAAGAGAGCGAAACGAGACAAAGGAGGGTGAAAGAGAGCGAAACGAGACGAAGAAGGGTGAAAGAGAGCGAAACGAGACGAAGGAGGGTGAAAGAGAGCGAAACGAGACGAAGGAGGGTGAAAGAGAGTGAAAGGAGTCGAAGGAGCGTGAAAGAGACCGGAACGAGACGAAGGAGGGTGAAAGAGAGCGAAAGGAGATGAAGGAGGGTGATAGAGAGCAAAACGAGACGAAGGAGGGTGAAAGAGAGCGAAAGGAGTCGAAGGAGGGTGAAAGAGAGCGGAACGAGACGAAGGAGGGTGAAAGAGAGCGAAAGGAGACGAAGGAGGGTGAAAGAGAGCGAAACGAGACGAAGGAGGGTGAATGAGAGCGAAATGAGACGAAGGAGGGTGAAAGAGAGCGAAAGGAGACAAAGGTGGGTGAAAGAGAGCGGAACGAGAGGTAGGAGGGTGAAAGAGAGCAAAACGAGATGAAGGAGGGTGAAAGAGAGCGAAAAGAGACGAAGGAGGGTGAAAGAAAGGGAAACGAGACGAAGGAGGGTGAAAGATAGCGAAAGGAGTCGAAGGAGGGTGAAAGAGAGCGGAACGAGACGAAGGAGGGTGAAAGAGAACGAAATGAGAAGAAGGAGGGTGAAAGAGAGCGAAACGAGACGAAGGAGGGTGAAAGAGAGCGTAACAAGATGAAGGAGGGTGGAAGAGAGCGAAACGAGACGAAGGTGGGTGAAAGAGAGCAAAACGACACCAAAGAGGGTGAAAGAGAGAGAAAAGAGAAGAAGAAGGGTGAAAGAGAGCGAAACGAGACGAAGGAGGGTGAAAGAGAGCGAAACGAGACGAAGGAGGGTGAAAGAGAGCGAAAGGAGTCGAAGGAGGGTGAAAGAGAGGGGAACGAGACGAAGGAGGGTGAAAGAGAGCGAAAGGAGATGAAGGAGGGTGAAAGAGAGCGAAACGAGAGGAAGGAGGGTGAAAGAGAGCGAAACGAGACGAAGGAGGGTGAAAGAGAGCGAAACGAGACGAAGAAGGGTGAAAGAGAGCGAAAGGAGACGAAGGAGGGTGAAAGAGAGCGAAACGAGATGAAGGAGGGTAAAAGAGAGCGAAAGGAGTCGAAGGAGGGTGAAAGAGAGCGGAACGAGACGATGGAGGGTGAAAGAGAGCGAAAGGAGACGAAGGAGGGTGAAAGAGAGCGAAACGAGAGGAAGGAGGGTGAAAGAGAGCGAAACGAGATGAAGGTGGGTGAAAGAGAGCAAAACGAGACCAAAGAGGGTGAAAGAGAGAGAAACGAGAAGAAGGAAGGTGAAAGAGAGCGAAACGAGACAAAGGAGGGTGAAAGAGAGCGAAACGAGACGAAGGAGGGTGAAAGAGAGTGAAACGAGACGAAGAAGGGTGACAGAGAGCGAAACGAGACGAAGGAGGGTGAAAGAGAGCGAAACGAGACGAAGGAGGGTGAAAGAGAGTGAAAGGAGTCGAAGGAGGGTGAAAGAGAGCGGAACGAGACGAAGGAGGGTGAAAGAGAGCGAAAGGAGACGAAGGAGGGTGATAGAGAGCAAAACGAGACGAAGGAGGGTGAAAGAGAGCGAAAGGAGTCGAAGGAGGGTGAAAAAGAGCGGAACGAGACGAAGGAGGGTGAAAGAGAGCGAAAGGAGACGAAGGAGGGTGAAAGAGAGCGAAACGAGAGGAAGGAGGGTGAAAGAGAGCGAAACGAGACGAAGGAGGGTGAAAGAGAGCGAAACGAGACGAAGAAGGGTGACAGAGAGCGAAACGAGACGAAGGAGGGTGAAAGAGAGCGAAACGAGACGAAGGAGGGTGAAAGAGAGTGAAAGGAGTCGAAGGAGGGTGAAAGAGAGCGGAACGAGACGAAGGAGGGTGAAAGAGAGCGAAAGGAGACGAAGGAGGGTGATAGAGAGCAAAACGAGACGAAGGAGGGTGAAAGAGAGCGAAAGGAGTCGAAGGAGGGTGAAAAAGAGCGGAACGAGACGAAGGAGGGTGAAAGAGAGCGAAAGGAGACGAAGGAGGGTGAAAGAGAGCGAAACGAGAGGAAGGAGGGTGAAAGAGAGCGAAACAAGATGAAGGAGGGTGAAAGAGAGCAAAACGAGACGAAGGAGGGTGAAAGAGAGCGAAGCGAGACGAAGGAGCATGAAAGAGAGCAAAACGAGATGAAGGAGGGTAAAAGAGAGCGAAACGAGAAAAAGGAGGGTCAAAGAGAGTGAAACGAGATGAAGGAGGGTCAAAGAGGGCGAAACGAGACGAAGGAGGGTGAAACAGGGCGAAGCGAGACGAAGGAGCATGAAAGAGAGCGAAACGAGATGACGGAGGGTAAAAGAGAGCGAAACGAGACGAAAGAACGTAAAAGAGAATGAAACGAGACGATGGAGGGTGAAAGAGAGCGAAAAGAGAGGGAGGAGGGTGAAAGAGAGCGAAACGAATTGAAGGAGGGTGAATGAGAGCGAAACGAGAGGAAGGAGGGTGAAAGAGAGCTAAACGAGACGAAGGAGCGTGAAAGAGAGCGAAAAGAGAGGAAGGAGGGTGAATGAGAGCGAAACGAGACGAAGGAGGGTGAATGAGAGCGAAACGAGACGAAGGAGCGTGAAAGAGAGCGAAACAAGCCAAAGAAGGGTGAAAGAGAGCGAAATGAGACGAAGGAGGGTGAAAGAGAGCGAAAGGAGACAAAGTTGGGTGAAAGAGAGCGGAACGAGAGGAAGGAGGGTGAAAGAGAGCAAAACGAGATGAAGGAGGGTGAAAGAGAGCGAAAAGAGAAGAAGGAAGGTGAAAGAGAGCGAAACGAGACAAGGAGGGTGAAAGAGAGCGAAAGGAGTCGAAGGAGGGTGAAAGAGAGCGGAACGAGACGAAGGAGGGTGAAAGAGAACGAAACGAGAAGAAGGAGGGTGAAAGAGAGCGAAACGAGACGAAGGAGGGTGAAAGAGAGCGAAAGGAGTCGAAGGAGGGTGAAAGAGAGCGGAACGAGACAAAGGAGGGTGAAAGAGAGCGAAAGGAGACGAAGGAGGGTGAAAGAGAGCGAAACGAGAGGAAGGAGGGTGAAAGAGAGCGAAACGAGACGAAGGAGGGTGAAAGAGAGCGAAACGAGACGAAGAAGGGTGAAAGAGAGCGAAAGGAGACGAAGGAGGGTGAAAGAGAGCGAAACGAGACGAAGGAGGGTGAAAGAGAGCGAAAGGAGTCGAAGGACGGTGAAAGAGAGCGTAACGAGACGATGGAGGGTGAAAGAGAGCGAAACGAGATGAAGGAGGGTGAAAGAGAGCAAAACGAGTCGAAGGAGCATGAAAGGGAGCAAAACGAGATGAAGGAGGGTAAAAGAGAGCGAAACGAGACGAAGGAGGTCAAAGAGAGCGAAACGAGATGAAGGAGGGTCAAAGAGGGCGAAACGAGATGAAGGAGGGTGAAACAGGGCGAAGCGAGACTAAGGAGCATGACAGAGAGCTAAACAAGATGACGGAGGGTAAAAGAGAGTGAAACGAGACGAAAGAGGGTAAAAGAGAATGAAACGAGACGATGGAGGGTGAAAGAGAGCGAAAAGAGATGAAGGAGGGTGAATGAGAGCGAAACGAGAGGAAGGAGGGTGAAAGAGAGCGAAACGAGACGAAAGAGCGTGAAAGAGAGCGAAACGAGCCAAAGAAGGGTGAAAGAGAGCGAAATGAGACGAAGGAGGGTGAAAGGAGACAAAGGTGGGTGAAAGAGTGCGGAACGAGACGAAGGAGGGTGAAAGAGAGCGAAAGGAGACGAAGGAGGGTGAAAGAGAGCGAAACGAGATGAAGGAGGGTAAAAGAGAGCGAAACGAGACGAAGGAGGTCAAAGAGAGCGAAACGAGATGAAGGAGGATCATAGAGGGCGAAACGAGACGAAGGAGGGTGAAACAGAGCAAAACGAGATGAAGGAGGGTGAAAGAGAGCGAAACGAGACGAAGGAGGGTGAAAGAAAGCGAAACGAGACGAAGGAGGGTGAAAGAGAGCGAAAGGAGTCGAAGGAGGGTCAAAGAGAGCGAAACGAGATGAAGGAAGGTCAAAGAGGGTGAAACGAGACGAAGGAGGGTGAAACAGGGCGAAGCGAGACGAAGGAGCATGAAAGAGAGCAAAACGAGACGAAGAAGGGTGAAAGAGAGCGAAACGAGACGAAGGAGGGTGAAAGAGAGCGAAAGGAGACGAAGGAGGGTGAAAGAGAGCGAAACGAGACGAAGGAGGGTGAAAGAGACCAAAAGGAGTCGAAGGAGGGTGAAAGAGAGCGAAAGGAGACGAAGGAGGGTGAAAGAGAGCGAAAGGAGACGAAGGAGGGTGAAAGAGAGCGGAACGAGACGAAGGAGGGTGAAAGAGAGCGAAAGGAGACGAAGGAGGGTGAAAGAGAGCGAAACGAGAGGAAGGAAGGTGAAAGAGAGCGAAACGAGATGAAGGAGGGTGAAAGAGAGCAAAACGAGACGAAGGAGGGTGAAAGAGTGCGAAGCGAGACGAAGGAGCATGAAAGAGAGCAAAACGAGATGAAGGAGGGTAAAAGAGAGCGAAACGAGACGAAGGAGGGTCAAAGAGAGTGAAACGAGATGAAGGAGGGTCAAAGAGGGCGAAACGAGATGAAGGAGGGTGAAACAGGGCGAAGCGAGACTAAGGAGCATGACAGAGAGCTAAACAAGATGACGGAGGGTAAAAGAGAGTGGAACGAGACGTAAGAGGGTAAAAGAGAATGAAACGAGACGATGGAGGGTGAAAGAGAGCGAAACGAGATGAAGGAGGGTGAATGAGAGCGAAACGAGAGGAAGGAGGGTGAAAGAGAGCGAAACGAGACGAAAGAGCGTGAAAGAGAGCGAAACGAGCCAAAGAAGGGTGAAAGAGAGCGAAATGAGACGAAGGAGGGTGAAAGAGAGCGAAAGGAGACAAAGGTGGGTGAAAGAGTGCGGAACGAGACGAAGGAGGGTGAAAGAGAGCGAAAGCAGACGAAGGAGGGTGAAAGAGAGCGAAACGAGAGGAAGGAGGGTGAAAGAGAGCAAAACGAGATGAAGGAGGGTGAAAGAGAGCGAAAAGAGACGAAGGAGGGTGAAAGAAAGCGAAACGAGACGAAGGAGGGTGAAAGAGAGCGAAAGGAGTCGAAGGAGGGTGAAAGAGAGCGGAACGAGACGAAGGAGGGTGAAAGAGAACGAAACGAGAAGAAGGAGGGTGAAAGAGAGCGAAACGAGACGAAGGAGGGTGAAAGAGAGCGTAACAAGATGAAGGAGGGTGGAAGAGAGCGAAACGAGACGAAGAAGGGTGAAAGAGAGCGAAACAAGACCAAAGAGGGTGAAAGAGAGAGAAACGAGAAGAAGGAAGGTGAAAGAGAGCGAAACGAGACAAAGGAGGGTGAAAGAGAGCGAAACGAGACGAAGAAGGGTGAAAGAAAGCGAAACGAGACGAAGGAGGGTGAAAAAGAGCGAAACGAGACGAAGGAGGGTGAAAGAGAGTGAAAGGAGTCGAAGGAGCGTGAAAGAGACCGGAACGAGACGAAGGAGGGTGAAAGAGAGCGAAAGGAGATGAAGGAGGGTGATAGAGAGCAAAACGAGACGAAGGAGGGTGAAAGAGAGCGAAAGGAGTCGAAGGAGGGTGAAAGAGAGCGGAACGAGACGAAGGAGGGTGAAAGAGAGCGAAAGGAGACGAAGGAGGGTGAAAGAGAGCGAAACGAGAGGAAGAAGGGTGAAAGAGAGCGAAACAAGATGAAGGAGGGTGAAAGAGAGCAAAACGAGACGAAGGAGGGTGAAAGAGAGCGAAGCGAGACGAAGGAGCATGAAAGAGAGCAAAACGAGATGAAGGAGGGTAAAAGAGAGCGAAACGAGACAAAGGAGGGTCAAAGAGAGTGAAACGAGATGAAGGAGGGTCAAAGAGGGCGAAACGAGACGAAGGAGGGTGAAACAGGGCGAAGCGAGACGAAGGAGCATGAAAGAGAGCGAAACGAGATGACGGAGGGTAAAAGAGAGCGAAACGAGACGAAAGAGTGTAAAAGAGAATGAAACGAGACGATGGAGGGTGAAAGAGAGCGAAAAGAGAGGGAGGAGGGTGAAAGAGAGCGAAACAAATTGAAGGAGGGTGAATGAGAGTGAAACGAGAGGAAGGAGGGTGAAAGAGAGCTAAACGAGACGAAGGAGCGTGAAAGAGAGCGAAAAGAGAGGAAGGAGGGTGAATGAGAGCGAAACGAGACGAAGGAGGGTGAATGAGAGCGAAACGAGACGAAGGAGCGTGAAAGAGAGCGAAACGAGCCAAAGAAGGGTGAAAGAGAGCGAAATGAGACGAAGGAGGGTGAAAGAGAGCCAAAGGAGACAAAGGTGGGTGAAAGAGAGCGGAACGAGAGGTAGGAGGGTGAAAGAGAGCAAAACGAGATGAAGGAGGGTGAAAGAGAGCGAAAAGAGACGAAGGAGGGTGAAAGAGAGTGAAACGAGACAAAGGTGGGTGAAAGAGAGCTGAACGAGACGAAGGAGGGTGAAAGAGAGCGAAAGGAGACGAAGGAGGGTGAAAGAGAGCGAAACGAGAGGAAGGAGGGTGAAAGAGAGCAAAACGAGATGAAGGAGGGTGAAAGAGAGCGAAAAGAGACGAAGGAGTGTGAAAGAGAGTGAAACGAGAGGACGGATGGTGAAAGAGAACGAAACGAGAGGAAGGAGGGTGAAAGAGAGCGAAAGGAGACGAAGGAGGGTGAAAGAGAACGAAACGAGAGGAAGGAGGGTGAAAGAGAGCGAAACGAGATGAAGGAGGGTGAAAGAGAGCAAAACGAGACGAAGGAGGGTGAAAGAGAGCGAAGCGAGACGAAGGAGCATGAAAGAGAGCAAAACGAGATGAAGGAGGGTAAAAGAGAGCGAAACGAGACGAAGGAGGGTCAAAGAGAGTGAAAAGAGATGAAGGAGGGTCAAAGAGGGCGAAACGAGACGAAGGAGGGTGAAACAGGGCGAAGCGAGACGAAGCAGCATGAAAGAGAGCGAAACGAGATGACGGAGGGTAAAAGAGAGCGAAACGAGACGAAAGAGGGTAGAAGAGAATGAAACGAGACGATGGAGGGTGAAAGAGAGCGAAAAGAGAGGAAGGAGGGTGAAAGAGAGCGAAACGAGATGAAGGAGGGTGAATGAGAGCGAAACGAGAGGAAGGAGGGTGAAAGAGAGCGAAACGAGACGAAGGAGCGTGAAAGAGAGCGAAACGAGATGAAGGAGGGTGAAACAGGGCGAAGCGAGACTAAGGAGCATGACAGAGAGCTAAACAAGATGACGGAGGGTAAAAGAGAGTGGAACGAGACGTAAGAGGGTAAAAGAGAATGAAACGAGACGATGGAGGGTGAAAGAGAGCGAAACGAGATGAAGGAGGGTGAATGAGAGCGAAACGAGAGGAAGGAGGGTGAAAGAGAGCGAAACGAGACGAAAGAGCGTGAAAGAGAGCAAAACGAGATGAAGGAGGGTAAAAGAGAGCGAAACGAGACGAAGGAGGGTCAAAGAGAGTGAAACGAGATGAAGGAGGGTCAAAGAGGGCGAAACGAGATGAAGGAGGGTGAAACAGGGCGAAGCGAGACTAAGGAGCATGACAGAGAGCTAAACAAGATGACGGAGGGTAAAAGAGAGTGGAACGAGACGTAAGAGGGTAAAAGAGAATGAAACGAGACGATGGAGGGTGAAAGAGAGCGAAACGAGATGAAGGAGGGTGAATGAGAGCGAAACGAGAGGAAGGAGGGTGAAAGAGAGCGAAACGAGACGAAAGAGCGTGAAAGAGAGCGAAACGAGCCAAAGAAGGGTGAAAGAGAGCGAAATGAGACGAAGGAGGGTGAAAGAGAGCGAAAGGCGACAAAGGTGGGTGAAAGAGTGCGGAACGAGACGAAGGAGGGTGAAAGAGAGCGAAAGCAGACGAAGGAGGGTGAAAGAGAGCGAAACGAGAGGAAGGAGGGTGAAAGAGAGCAAAACGAGATGAAGGAGGGTGAAAGAGAGCGAAAAGAGACGAAGGAGGGTGAAAGAAAGCGAAACGAGACGAAGGAGGGTGAAAGAGAGCGAAAGGAGTCGAAGGAGGGTGAAAGAGAGCGGAACGAGACGAAGGAGGGTGAAAGAGAACGAAACGAGAAGAAGGAGGGTGAAAGAGAGCGAAACGAGACGAAGGAGGGTGAAAGAGAGCGTAACAAGATGAAGGAGGGTGGAAGAGAGCGAAACGAGACGAAGAAGGGTGAAAGAGAGCGAAACAAGACCAAAGAGGGTGAAAGAGAGAGAAACGAGAAGAAGGAAGGTGAAAGAGAGCGAAACGAGACAAAGGAGGGTGAAAGAGAGCGAAACGAGACGAAGAAGGGTGAAAGAGAGCGAAACGAGACGAAGGAGGGTGAAAGAGAGCGAAACGAGACGAAGGAGGGTGAAAGAGAGTGAAAGGAGTCGAAGGAGCGTGAAAGAGACCGGAACGAGACGAAGGAGGGTGAAAGAGAGCGAAAGGAGATGAAGGAGGGTGATAGAGAGCAAAACGAGACGAAGGAGGGTGAAAGAGAGCGAAAGGAGTCGAAGGAGGGTGAAAGAGAGCGGAACGAGACGAAGGAGGGTGAAAGAGAGCGAAAGGAGACGAAGGAGGGTGAAAGAGAGCGAAACGAGAGGAAGGAGGGTGAAAGAGAGCGAAACAAGATTAAGGAGGGTGAAAGAGAGCAAAACGAGACGAAGGAGGGTGAAAGAGAGCGAAGCGAGACGAAGGAGCATGAAAGAGAGCAAAACGAGATGAAGGAGGGTAAAAGAGAGCGAAACGAGACAAAGGAGGGTCAAAGAGAGTGAAACGAGATGAAGGAGGGTCAAAGAGGGCGAAACGAGACGAAGGAGGGTGAAACAGGGCGAAGCGAGACGAAGGAGCATGAAAGAGAGCGAAACGAGATGACGGAGGGTAAAAGAGAGCGAAACGAGACGAAAGAGTGTAAAAGAGAATGAAACGAGACGATGGAGGGTGAAAGAGAGCGAAAAGAGAGGGAGGAGGGTGAAAGAGAGCGAAACAAATTGAAGGAGGGTGAATGAGAGTGAAACGAGAGGAAGGAGGGTGAAAGAGAGCTAAACGAGACGAAGGAGCGTGAAAGAGAGCGAAAAGAGAGGAAGGAGGGTGAATGAGAGCGAAACGAGACGAAGGAGGGTGAATGAGAGCGAAACGAGACGAAGGAGCGTGAAAGAGAGCGAAACGAGCCAAAGAAGGGTGAAAGAGAGCGAAATGAGGCGAAGGAGGGTGAAAGAGAGCGAAAGGAGACAAAGGTGGGTGAAAGAGAGCGGAACGAGAGGTAGGAGGGTGAAAGAGAGCAAAACGAGATGAAGGAGGGTGAAAGAGAGCGAAAAGAGACGAAGGAGGGTGAAAGAGAGTGAAACGAGACAAAGGTGGGTGAAAGAGAGCTGAACGAGACGAAGGAGGGTGAAAGAGAGCGAAAGGAGACGAAGGAGGGTGAAAGAGAGCGAAACGAGAGGAAGGAGGGTGAAAGAGAGCAAAACGAGATGAAGGAGGGTGAAAGAGAGCGAAAAGAGACGAAGGAGTGTCAAAGAGAGTGAAACGAGAGGACGGATGGTGAAAGAGAACGAAACGAGAGGAAGGAGGGTGAAAGAGAGCGAAAGGAGACGAAGGAGGGTGAAAGAGAACAAAACGAGAGGAAGGAGGGTGAAAGAGAGCGAAACGAGATGAAGGAGGGTGAAAGAGAGCAAAACGAGACGAAGGAGGGTGAAAGAGAGCGAAGCGAGACGAAGGAGCATGAAAGAGAGCAAAACGAGATGAAGGAGGGTAAAAGAGAGCGAAACGAGACGAAGGAGGGTCAAAGAGAGTGAAAAGAGATGAAGGAGGGTCAAAGAGGGCGAAACGAGACGAAGGAGGGTGAAACAGGGCGAAGCGAGACGAAGCAGCATGAAAGAGAGCGAAACGAGATGACGGAGGGTAAAAGAGAGCGAAACGAGACGAAAGAGGGTAGAAGAGAATGAAACGAGACGATGGAGGGTGAAAGAGAGCGAAAAGAGAGGAAGGAGGGTGAAAGAGAGCGAAACGAGATGAAGGAGGGTGAATGAGAGCGAAACGAGAGGAAGGAGGGTGAAAGAGAGCGAAACGAGACGAAGGAGCGTGAAAGAGAGCGAAACGAGATGAAGGAGGGTGAAACAGGGCGAAGCGAGACTAAGGAGCATGACAGAGAGCTAAACAAGATGACGGAGGGTAAAAGAGAGTGGAACGAGACGTAAGAGGGTAAAAGAGAATGAAACGAGACGATGGAGGGTGAAAGAGAGCGAAACGAGATGAAGGAGGGTGAATGAGAGCGAAACGAGAGGAAGGAGGGTGAAAGAGAGCGAAACGAGACGAAAGAGCGTGAAAGAGAGCGAAACGAGCCAAAGAAGGGTGAAAGAGAGCGAAATGAGACGAAGGAGGGTGAAAGAGAGCGAAAGGAGACAAAGGTGGGTGAAAGAGTGCGGAACGAGACGAAGGAGGGTGAAAGAGAGCGAAAGCAGACGAAGGAGGGTGAAAGAGAGCGAAACGAGAGGAAGGAGGGTGAAAGAGAGCAAAACGAGATGAAGGAGGGTGAAAGAGAGCGAAAAGAGACGAAGGAGGGTGAAAGAAAGCGAAACGAGACGAAGGAGGGTGAAAGAGAGCGAAAGGAGTCGAAGGAGGGTGAAAGAGAGCGGAACGAGACGAAGGAGGGTGAAAGAGAACGAAACGAGAAGAAGGAGGGTGAAAGAGAGCGAAACGAGATGAAGGAGGGTGAAAGAGAGCGTAACAAGATGAAGGAGGGTGGAAGAGAGCGAAACGAGACGAAGAAGGGTGAAAGAGAGCGAAACAAGACCAAAGAGGGTGAAAGAGAGAGAAACGAGAAGAAGGAAGGTGAAAGAGAGCGAAACGAGACAAAGGAGGGTGAAAGAGAGCGAAACGAGACGAAGAAGGGTGAAAGAGAGCGAAACGAGACGAAGGAGGGTGAAAGAGAGCGAAACGAGACGAAGGAGGGTGAAAGAGAGTGAAAGGAGTCGAAGGAGCGTGAAAGAGACCGGAACGAGACGAAGGAGGGTGAAAGAGAGCGAAAGGAGATGAAGGAGGGTGATAGAGAGCAAAACGAGACGAAGGAGGGTGAAAGAGAGCGAAAGGAGTCGAAGGAGGGTGAAAGAGAGCGGAACGAGACGAAGGAGGGTGAAAGAGAGCGAAAGGAGACGAAGGAGGGTGAAAGAGAGCGAAACGAGAGGAAGGAGGGTGAAAGAGAGCGAAACAAGATGAAGGAGGGTGAAAGAGAGCAAAACGAGACGAAGGAGGGTGAAAGAGAGCGAAGCGAGACGAAGGAGCATGAAAGAGAGCAAAACGAGATGAAGGAGGGTAAAAGAGAGCGAAACGAGACAAAGGAGGGTCAAAGAGAGTGAAACGAGATGAAGGAGGGTCAAAGAGGGCGAAACGAGACGAAGGAGGGTGAAACAGGGCGAAGCGAGACGAAGGAGCATGAAAGAGAGCGAAACGAGATGACGGAGGGTAAAAGAGAGCGAAACGAGACGAAAGAGTGTAAAAGAGAATGAAACGAGACGATGGAGGGTGAAAGAGAGCGAAAAGAGAGGGAGGAGGGTGAAAGAGAGCGAAACAAATTGAAGGAGGGTGAATGAGAGTGAAACGAGAGGAAGGAGGGTGAAAGAGAGCTAAACGAGACGAAGGAGCGTGAAAGAGAGCGAAAAGAGAGGAAGGAGGGTGAATGAGAGCGAAACGAGACGAAGGAGGGTGAATGAGAGCGAAACGAGACGAAGGAGCGTGAAAGAGAGCGAAACGAGCCAAAGAAGGGTGAAAGAGAGCGAAATGAGACGAAGGAGGGTGAAAGAGAGCGAAAGGAGACAAAGGTGGGTGAAAGAGAGCGGAACGAGAGGTAGGAGGGTGAAAGAGAGCAAAACGAGATGAAGGAGGGTGAAAGAGAGCGAAAAGAGACGAAGGAGGGTGAAAGAGAGTGAAACGAGACAAAGGTGGGTGAAAGAGAGCTGAACGAGACGAAGGAGGGTGAAAGAGAGCGAAAGGAGACGAAGGAGGGTGAAAGAGAGCGAAACGAGAGGAAGGAGGGTGAAAGAGAGCAAAACGAGATGAAGGAGGGTGAAAGAGAGCGAAAAGAGACGAAGGAGTGTGAAAGAGAGTGAAACGAGAGGACGGATGGTGAAAGAGAACGAAACGAGAGGAAGGAGGGTGAAAGAGAGCGAAAGGAGACGAAGGAGGGTGAAAGAGAACGAAACGAGAGGAAGGAGGGTGAAAGAGAGCGAAACGAGATGAAGGAGGGTGAAAGAGAGCAAAACGAGACGAAGGAGGGTGAAAGAGAGCGAAGCGAGATGAAGGAGCATGAAAGAGAGCAAAACGAGATGAAGGAGGGTAAAAGAGAGCGAAACGAGACGAAGGAGGGTCAAAGAGAGTGAAAAGAGATGAAGGAGGGTCAAAGAGGGCGAAACGAGACGAAGGAGGGTGAAACAGGGCGAAGCGAGACGAAGCAGCATGAAAGAGAGCGAAACGAGATGACGGAGGGTAAAAGAGAGCGAAACGAGACGAAAGAGGGTAGAAGAGAATGAAACGAGACGATGGAGGGTGAAAGAGAGCGAAAAGAGAGGAAGGAGGGTGAAAGAGAGCGAAACGAGATGAAGGAGGGTGAATGAGAGCGAAACGAGAGGAAGGAGGGTGAAAGAGAGCGAAACGAGACGAAGGAGCGTGAAAGAGAGCGAAACGAGCCAAAGAAGGGTGAAAGAGAGCGAAACGATACGAAGGAGGGTGAAAGAGAGCGAAACGAGACACAGGTGGGTGAAAGAGAGCGGAACGAGACGAAGGAGGGTGAAAGAGAGCGAAACGAGAGGATGGAGGGTGAAAGAGAGCAAAACGAGATGAAGGAGGGTGAAAGAGAGCAAAAAGAGACGAAGGAGGGTGAAAGAGAGTGAAACGAAAGGACGGAGGGTGAAAGAGAACGAAACGAGAGGAAGGAGGGTGAAAGAGAGAGAAAGGATTCGAAGGAGGGTGAAAGAGATCGGAACGAGACGAAGGAGGGTGAAAGAGGACAAAACGAGAAGAAGGAGGGTGAAAGAGAGCGAAACGAGAAGAAGGAGGGTGAAAGAGAGCGAAACGAGACGAAAGAGGGTGAAAGAGAGCGAAAGGAGACGAACGAGTGTGAAAGAGAGCGAAACGAGACGAAGGAGGGTGAAAGAGAGCGAAAGGAGTCGAACGAGGGTGAAAGAGAGCGGAACGAGACGAAGGAGGGTCAAAGAGAGTGAAACGAGATGAAGGAGGGTGAAACAGGGCGAAGCGAGACGAAGGAGCATGAAAGAGAGCGAAACGAGATGACGGAGGGTAAAAGAGAGCGAAACGAGACGAAAGAGGGTAGAAGAGAATGAAACGAGACGATGGAGGGTGAAAGAGAGCGAAAAGAGAGGAAGGAGGGTGAAAGAGAGCGAAACGAGATGAAGGAGGGTGAATGAGAGCGAAACGAGAGGAAGGAGGGTGAAAGAGAGCGAAACGAGACGAAGGAGCATGAAAGAGAGCGAAACGAGCCAAAGAAGGGTGAAAGAGAGCGAAACGAGACGAAGGAGGGTGAAAGAGAGCGAAACGAGACACAGGTGGGAGAAAGAGAGCGGAACGAGACGAAGGAGGGTGAAAGAGAGCGAAAGGAGACGAAGGAGGGTGAAAGAGAGCGAAACGAGAGGAAGGAGGGTGAAAGAGAGCAAAACGAGATGAAGGAGGGTGAAAGAGAGCGAAAAGAGACGAAGGAGGGTGAAAGAGAGTGAAACGAGACAAAGGTGGGTGAAAGCGAGCGGAACGAGACGAAGGAGGGTGAAAGAGAGCGAAAGGAGACGAAGGAGGGTGAAAGAGAGCGAAATGAGAGGAAGGAGGGTGAAAGAGAGCAAAACGAGATGAAGGAGGGTGAAAGAGAGCGAAAAGAGACGAAGGAGGGTGAAAGAGAGTGAAACGAGAGGACGGAGGGTGAAAGAGAGCGAAAAGAGACGAAGGAGGGTGAAAGAAAGCGAAACGAGACGAAGGAGGGTGAAAGAGAGCGAAACGAGACGAAGTTTGGCGAAAGAGAGCGTAACAAGATGAAGGAGGGTGGAAGAGAGCGAAACGAGACGAAGGAGGGTGAAAGAGAACGAAACGAGAAGAAGGAGGGTGAAAGAGAGCGAAACGAGACGAAGGAGGGTGAAAGAGAGTGAAACGAGACCAAAGAGGGTGAAAGAGAGAGAAACGAGAAGAAGGAAGGTGAAAGAGAGCGAAACGAGACAAAGGAGGGTGAAAGAGAGCGAAACGAGAAGAAGGAGGGTGAAAGAGAGCGAAACGAGATGAAGGAGGGTGAAAGAGAGCAAAACGAGATGAAGGAGGGTGGAAGAGAGCGAAACGATTCGAAGGAGGGTGAAAGAGAGTGAAACGAGACGAAGGAAGGTGAAAGAGAGCGAAACGAGACCAAAGAGGGTGAAAGAGAGAGAAACGAGAAGAAGGAAGGTGAAAGAGAGCGAAACGAGACAAAGGAGGGTGAAAGAGAGCGAAACGAGACGAAGGAGGGTGAATGAGAGCGAAACGAGACGAAGAAGGGTGAAAGAGAGCGAAAGGAGACGAAGGAGTGTGAAAGAGAACGAAACGAGAGGAAGGAGGGTGAAAGAGAGCGAAACGAGATGAAGGAGGGTGAAAGAGAGCAAAACGAGACGAAGGAGGGTGAAAGAGAGCGAAGCGAGACGAAGGAGCATGAAAGAGAGCAAAACGAGATGAAGGAGGGTAAACGAGAGCGAAACGAGACGAAGGAGGGTCAAAGAGAGTGAAACGAGATGAAGGAGGGTCAAAGAGGGCGAAACGAGACGAAGGAGGGTGAAACAGGGCGAAGCGAGACGAAGGAGCATGAAAGAGAGCGAAACGAGATGACGGAGGGTAAAAGAGAGCGAAACGAGACGAAAGAGGGTAGAAGAGAATGAAACGAGACGGTGGAGGGTGAAAGAGAGCGAAAAGAGAGGAAGGAGGGTGAAACAGAGCGAAACGAGATGAAGGAGGGTGAATGAGAGCGATACGAGAGGAAGGAGGGTGAAAGAGAGCGAAACGAGACGAAGGAGCATGAAAGAGAGCGAAACGAGCCAAAGAAGGGTGAAAGAGAGCGAAACGATACGAAGGAGGGTGAAAGAGAGTGAAACGAGACACAGGTGGGTGAAAGAGAGCGGAACGAGACG
Organism: Scyliorhinus torazame; assembly: GCF_047496885.1. Taxonomy (NCBI): domain Eukaryota; kingdom Metazoa; phylum Chordata; class Chondrichthyes; order Carcharhiniformes; family Scyliorhinidae; genus Scyliorhinus; species Scyliorhinus torazame. The sequence continues at coordinate 46,142,054 of NC_092738.1, read as the reverse complement.
AAGAAGGGTGAAAGAGAGCGAAAGGAGACGAAGGAGGGTGAAAGAGAGGGAAACAAGAGGAAGGAGGTTGAAAGAGAGCAAAACGAGATGAAGGAGGGTGAAAGAGAGCGAAAAGAGACGAAGGAGGGTGAAAGAGAGTGAAACGAGACAAAGGTGGGTGAAAGAGAGCTGAACGAGACGAAGGAGGGTGAAAGAGAGCGAAAGGAGACGAAGGAGGGTGAAAGAGAGCGAAACGAGAGGAAAGAGGGTGAAAGAGAGCAAAACGAGATGAAGGAGGGTGAAAGAGAGCGAAAAGAGACGAAGGAGTGTGAAAGAGAGTGAAACGAGAGGACGGATGGTGAAAGAGAACGAAACGAGAGGAAGGAGGGTGAAAGAGAGCGAAAGGATTCGAAGGAGGGTGAAAGAGAGCGGAACGAGACGAAGGAGGGTGAAAGAGAGCGAAAGGAGACGAAGGAGGGTGAAAGAGAACGAAACGAGATGAAGGAGGGTGAAAGAGAGCAAAACGAGACGAAGGAGGGTGAAAGAGAGCGAAGCGAGACGAAGGAGCATGAAAGAGAGCAAAACGAGATGAAGGAGGGTAAAAGAGAGCGAAACGAGACGAAGGAGGGTCAAAGAGAGTGAAAAGAGATGAAGGAGGGTCAAAGAGGGCGAAACGAGACGAAGGAGGGTGAAACAGGGCGAAGCGAGACGACGCAGCATGAAAGAGAGCGAAACGAGATGACGGAGGGTAAAAGAGAGCGAAACGAGACGAAAGAGGGTAGAAGAGAATGAAACGAGACGATGGAGGGTGAAAGAGAGCGAAAAGAGACGAAGGAGCGTGAAAGAGAGCGAAACGAGATGAAGGAGGGTGAATGAGAGCGAAACGAGAGGAAGGAGGGTGAAAGAGAGCGAAACGAGACGAAGGAGCGTGAAAGAGAGCGAAACGAGCCAAAGAAGGGTGAAGGAGAGCGAAACGATACGAAGGAGGGTGAAAGAGAGCGAAACGAGACACAGGTGGGTAAAGAGAGCGGAACGAGAGGATGGAGGGTGAAAGAGAGAAAAACGAGATGAAGGAGGGTGAAAGAGAGCGAAAAGAGACGAAGGAGGGTGAAAGAGAGTGAAACGAGAGGACGGAGGGTGAAAGAGAACGAAACGAGAGGAAGGAGGGTGAAAGAGAGAGAAAGGATTTGAAGGAGGGTGAAAGAGATCGGAACGAGACGAAAGAGGGTGAAAGAGAGCGAAAGGAGACGAACGAGGGTGAAAGAGAGCGAAACGAGACGAAGGAGGGTGAAAGAGAGCGAAAGGAGTCGAACGAGGGTGAAAGAGAGCGGAACGAGACGACGGAGGGTTAAAGAGAGCGAAAGGAGACGAAGGAGGGTGAAAGAGAACGAAACGAGAGGAAGGAGGGTGAAAGAGAGCGAAACGAGATGAAGGAGGGTGAAAGAGGGCAATACGAGACGAAGGAGGGTGAAAGAGAGCGAAGCGAGACGAAGGAGCATGAAAGAGAGCAAAACGAGATGAAGGAGGGTAAAAGAGAGCGAAACGAGACGAAGGAGGGTCAAAGAGAGTGAAACGAGATGAAGGAGGGTGAAACAGGGCGAAGCGAGACGAAGGAGCATGAAAGAGAGCGAAACGAGATGACGGAGGGTAAAAGAGAGCGAAACGAGACGAAAGAGGGTAGAAGAGAATGAAACGAGACGATGGAGGGTGAAAGAGAGCGAAAAGAGAGGAAGGAGGGTGAATGAGAGCGAAACGAGATGAAGGAGGGTGAATGAGAGCGAAACGAGAGGAAGGAGGGTGAAAGAGAGCGAAACGAGACGAAGGAGCATGAAAGAGAGCGAAACGAGCCAAAGAAGGGTGAAAGAGAGCGAAACGAGACGAAGGAGGGTGAAAGAGAGCGAAACGAGACACAGGTGGGAGAAAGAGAGCGGAACGAGACGAAGGAGGGTGAAAGAGAGCGAAAGGAGACGAAGGAGGGTGAAAGAGAGCGAAACGAGAGGAAGGAGGGTGAAAGAGAGCAAAACGAGATGAAGGAGGGTGAAATAGAGCGAAAAGAGACGAAGGAGGGTGAAAGAGAGTGAAACGAGACAAAGGTGGGTGAAAGAGAGCGGAACGAGACGAAGGAGGGTGAAAGAGAGCGAAAGGAGACGAAGGAGGGTGAAAGAGAGCGAAACGAGAGGAAGGAGGGTGAAAGAGAGCAAAACGAGATGAAGGAGGGTGAAAGAGAGCGAAAAGAGACGAAGGAGGGTGAAAGAGAGCGAAACGAGAGGAAGGAGGGTGAAAGAAAGCGAAACGAGACGAAGGAGGGTGAAAGAGAATGAAACGAGAAGAAGGAGGCCGAAAGAGAGCGAAACGAGACGAAGGTTGGTGAAAGAGAGCGTAACAAGATGAAGGAGGGTGGAAGAGAGCGAAACGAGACGAAGGAGGGTGAAAGAGAACGAAACGAGAAGAAGGAGGGTGAAAGAGAGCGAAACGAGACGAAGGAGGGTGAAAGAGAGCGTAACAAGATGAAGGAGGGTGGAAGAGAGCGAAACGAGACGAAGGAGGGTGAAAGAGAGTGAAACGAGACCAAAGAGGGTGAAAGAGAGAGAAACGAGAAGAAGGAAGGTGAAAGAGAGCGAAACGAGACAAAGGAGGGTGAAAGAGAGCGAAACGAGACGAAGGAGGGTGAAAGAGAGCGAAACGAGACGAAGAAGGGTGAAAGAGAGCGAAACGAGACGAAGGAGGGTGAAAGAGAGCGAAAGGAGACGAAGGAGGGTGAAAGAGAGCGAAACGAGACGAAGGAGGGTGAAAGAGAGCGAAAGGAGTCGAAGGAGGGTGAAACAGAGGGGAACGAGACGAAGGAGGGTGAAAGAGAGCGAAAGGAGACGAAGGAGGGTGAAAGACAGCGAAACGAGAGGAAGGAGGGTGAAAGAGAGCGAAGCGAGATGAAGAGGGTGAAGGAGAGCAAAACGAGACGAAGGAGGGTGAAAGAGTGCGAAGCGAGACGAAGGAGCATGAAAGAGAGCAAAACGAGAGGAAGGAGGGTAAAAGAGAGCGAAACGAAACGAAGGAGGGTCAAAGAGAGAGAAACGAGATGAAGGAGGGTGAAAGAGGGCGAAACGAGATGAAAGAGGGTGAAACAGGGCGAAGCGAGACGAAGGAGCATGAAAGAGAGCGAAACGAGATGACGGAGGGTAAAAGAGAGTGAAACGAGACGAAAGAGGGTAAAAGAGAATGAAACGAGACGATGGAGGGTGAAAGAGAGCGAAAAGAGAGGAAGGAGGGTGAAAGAGAGTGAAACGAGATGAAGGAGGGGGAATGAGAGCGAAACGAGAGGAAGGAGGGTGAAAGAGAGCGAAACGAGACGAAAGAGCGTGAAAGAGAGCGAAACGAGCCAAAGAAGGGTGAAAGAGAGCGAAATGAGACGAAGGAGGGTGAAAGAGAGCGAAAGGAGACAAAGGTGGGTGAAAGAGTGCGGAACGAGACGAAGGAGGGTGAAAGAGAGCGAAAGGAGACGAAGGAGGGTGAAAGAGAGCGAAACGAGAGGAAGGAGGGTGAAAGAGAGCAAAACGAGATGAAGGAGGGTGAAAGAGAGCGAAAAGAGACGAAGGAGGGTGAAAGAAAGCGAAACGAGACGAAGGAGGGTGAAAGAGAGCGAAAGGAGTCGAAGGAGGGTGAAAGAGAGCGGAACGAGACGAAGGAGGGTGAAAGAGAACGAAACGAGAAGAAGGAGGGTGAAAGAGAGCGAAACGAGACGAAGGAGGGTGAAAGAGAGCGTAACAAGATGAAGGAGGGTGGAAGAGAGCGAAATGAGACGAAGGAGGGTGAAAGAGAGCGTAACAAGATGAAGGAGGGTGGAAGAGAGCGAAACGAGACGAAGGAGGGTGAAAGAGAACGAAACGAGAAGAAGGAGGGTGAAAGAGAGCGAAACGAGACGAAGGAGGGTGAAAGAGAGCGTAACAAGATGAAGGAGGGTGGAAGAGAGCGAAACGAGACGAAGGAGGGTGAAAGAGAGTGAAACGAGACCAAAGAGGGTGAAAGAGAGAGAAACGAGAAGAAGGAAGGTGAAAGAGAGCGAAACGAGACAAAGGAGGGTGAAAGAGAGCGAAACGAGACGAAGGAGGGTGAAAGAGAGCGAAACGAGACGAAGAAGGGTGAAAGAGAGCGAAACGAGACGAAGGAGGGTGAAAGAGAGCGAAAGGAGACGAAGGAGGGTGAAAGAGAGCGAAACGAGGCGAAGGAGGGTGAAAGAGAGCGAAAGGAGTCGAAGGAGGGTGAAACAGAGGGGAACGAGACGAAGGAGGGTGAAAGAGAGCGAAAGGAGACGAAGGAGGGTGAAAGAGAGCGAAACGAGAGGAAGGAGGGTGAAAGAGAGCGAAGCGAGATGAAGGAGGGTGAAGGAGAGCAAAACGAGACGAAGGAGGGTGAAAGAGTGCGAAGCGAGACGAAGGAGCATGAAAGAGAGCAAAACGAGAGGAAGGAGGGTAAAAGAGAGCGAAACGAGACGAAGGAGGGTCAAAGAGAGTGAAACGAGATGAAGGAGGGTGAAAGAGGGCGAAACGAGATGAAGGAGGGTGAAACAGGGCGAAGGGAGACGAAGGAGCATGAAAGAGAGCTAAACGAGATGACGGAGGGTAAAAGAGAGTGAAACGAGACGAAAGAGGGTAAAAGAGAATGAAACGAGACGATGGAGGGTGAAAGAGAGCGAAAAGAGAGGAAGGAGGGTGAAAGAGAGTGAAACGAGATGAAGGAGGGGGAATGAGAGCGAAACGAGAGGAAGGAGGGTGAAAGAGAGCGAAACGAGACGAAAGAGCGTGAAAGAGAGCGAAACGAGCCAAAGAAGGGTGAAAGAGAGCGAAATGAGACGAAGAAGGGTGAAAGAGAGCGAAAGGAGACAAAGGTGGGTGAAAGAGTGCGGAACGAGACGAAGGAGGGTGAAAGAGAGCGAAAGGAGACGAAGGAGGGTGAAAGAGAGCGAAACGAGAGGAAGGAGGGTGAAAGAGAGCAAAACGAGATGAAGGAGGGTGAAAGAGAGCGAAAAGAGACGAAGGAGGGTGAAAGAAAGCGAAACGAGACGAAGGAGGGTGAAAGAGAGCGAAAGGAGTCGAAGGAGGGTGAAAGAGAGCGGAACGAGACGAAGGAGGGTGAAAGAGAACGAAACGAGAAGAAGGAGGGTGAAAGAGAGCGAAACGAGACGAAGGAGGGTGAAAGAGAGCGTAACAAGATGAAGGAGGGTGGAAGAGAGCGAAACGAGACGAAGAAGGGTGAAAGAGAGCGAAACGAGACCAAAGAGGGGGAAAGAGAGAGAAACGAGAAGAAGGAAGGTGAAAGAGAGCGAAACGAGACAAAGGAGGGTGAAAGAGAGCGAAACGAGACGAAGGAGGGTGAAAGAGAGCGAAACGAGACGAAGAAGGGTGAAAGAGAGCGAAACGAGACGAAGGAGGGTGAAAGAGAGCGAAACGAGATGAAGGAGGGTGAAAGAGAGCGGAACGAGACGAAGGAGGGTGAAAGAGAGCGAAAGGAGACGAAGGAGGGTGAAAGAGAGCGAAACGAGAGGAAGGAGGGTGAAAGAGAGCGAAACAAGATGAAGGAGGGTGAAAGAGAGCAAAACGAGACGAAGGAGGGGGAAAGAGATCGAAGCGAGACGAAGGAGCATGAAAGAGAGCAAAACGAGAGGAAGGAGGGTAAAAGAGAGCGAAACGAGACGAAGGAGGGTCAAAGAGAGTGAAACGAGATGAAGGAGGGTGAAAGAGGGCGAAACGAGATGAAGGAGGGTGAAACAGGGCGAAGCGAGACGAAGGAGCATGAAAGAGAGCGAAACGAGATGACGGAGGGTAAAAGAGAGTGAAACGAGACGAAAGAGGGTAAAAGAGAATGAAACGAGACGATGGAGGGTGAAAGAGAGCGAAAAGAGAGGAAGGAGGGTGAAAGAGAGTGAAACGAGATGAAGGAGGGGGAATGAGAGCGAAACGAGAGGAAGGAGGGTGAAAGAGAGCGAAAAGAGACGAAAGAGCGTGAAAGAGAGCGAAACGAGCCAAAGAAGGGTGAAAGAGAGCGAAATGAGACGAAGCAGGGTGAAAGAGAGCGAAAGGAGACAAAGGTGGGTGAAAAAGTGCGGAACGAGACGAAGGAGGGTGAAAGAGAGCGAAAGGAGACGAAGGAGGGTGAAAGAGAGCGAAACGAGAGGAAGGAGGGTGAAAGAGAGCAAAACGAGATGAAGGAGGGTGAAAGAGAGCGAAAAGAGACGAAGGAGGGTGAAAGAAAGCGAAACAAGACGAAGGAGGGTGAAAGAGAGCGAAAGGAGTCGAAGGAGGGTGAAAGAGAGCGGAACGAGACGAAGGAGGGTGAAAGAGAACGAAACGAGAAGAAGGAGGGTGAAAGAGAGCGAAACGAGACGAAGGAGGGTGAAAGAGAGCGTAACAAGATGAAGGAGGGTGGAAGAGAGCGAAACGAGACGAAGGAGGGTGAAAGAGAGCGTAACAAGATGAAGGAGGGTGGAAGAGAGCGAAACGAGACGAAGGAGGGTGAAAGAGAACGAAACGAGAAGAAGGAGGGTGAAAGAGAGCGAAACGAGACGAAGGAGGGTGAAAGAGAGCGTAACAAGATGAAGGAGGGTGGAAGAGAGCGAAACGAGACGAAGGAGGGTGAAAGAGAGTGAAACGAGACCAAAGAGGGTGAAAGAGAGAGAAACGAGAAGAAGGAAGGTGAAAGAGAGCGAAACGAGACAAAGGAGGGTGAAAGAGAGCGAAACGAGACGAAGGAGGGTGAAAGAGAGCGAAACGAGACGAAGAAGGGTGAAAGAGAGCGAAACGAGACGAAGGAGGGTGAAAGAGAGCGAAAGGAGACGAAGGAGGGTGAAAGAGAGCGAAACGAGACGAAGGAGGGTGAAAGAGAGCGAAAGGAGTCGAAGGAGGGTGAAACAGAGGGGAACGAGACGAAGGAGGGTGAAAGAGAGCGAAAGGAGACGAAGGAGGGTGAAAGAGAGCGAAACGAGAGGAAGGAGGGTGAAAGAGAGCGAAGCGAGATGAAGGAGGGTGAAGGAGAGCAAAACGAGACGAAGGAGGGTGAAAGAGTGCGAAGCGAGACGAAGGAGCATGAAAAAGAGCAAAACGAGAGGAAGGAGGGTAAAAGAGAGCGAAACGAGACGAAGGAGGGTCAAAGAGAGTGAAACGAGATGAAGGAGGGTGAAAGAGGGCGAAACGAGATGAAGGAGGGTGAAACAGGGCGAAGCGAGACGAAGGAGCATGAAAGAGAGCGAAACGAGATGACGGAGGGTAAAAGAGAGTGAAACGAGACGAAAGAGGGTAAAAGAGAATGAAACGAGACGATGGAGGGTGAAAGAGAGCGAAACGAGACAAAGGAGGGTGAAAGAGAGCGAAACGAGACGAAGGAGGGTGAAAGAGAGCGAAACGAGACGAAGAAGGGTGAAAGAGAGCGAAACGAGACGAAGGAGGGTGAAAGAGAGCGAAAGGAGACGAAGTAGGGTGAAAGAGAGCGAAACGAGACGAAGGAGGGTGAAAGAGAGCGAAAGGAGTCGAAGGAGGGTGAAACAGAGGGGAACGAGACGAAGGAGGGTGAAAGAGAGCGAAAGGAGACGAAGGAGGGTGAAAGAGAGCGAAACGAGAGGAAGGAGGGTGAAAGAGAGCGAAGCGAGATGAAGGAGGGTGAAAGAGAGCGAAGCGAGATGAAGGAGGGTGAAGGAGAGCAAAACGAGACGAAGGAGGGTTAAAGAGAGCGAAGCGAGACGAAGGAGCATTAAAGAGAGCAAAACGAGATGAAGGAGGGTAAAAGAGAGCGAAACGAGACAAAGGAGGGTCAAAGAGAGTGAAACGAGATGAAGGAGGGTCAAAGAGGGCGAAACGAGACGAAGGAGGGTGAAACAGGGCGAAGCGAGATGAAGGAGCATGAAAGAGAGCGAAACGAGATGACGGAGGGTAAAAGAGAGCGAAACGAGACAAAAGAGGGTAAAAGAGAATGAAACGAGACGATGGAGGGTGAAAGAGAGCGAAAAGAGAGGAAGGAGGGTGAAAGAGAGCGAAACGAGATGAAGGAGGGTGAATGAGAGCGAAACGAGAGGAAGGAGGGTGAAAGAGAGCTAAACGAGACGAAGGAGCGTGAAAGAGAGCGAAAAGAGAGGAAGGAGGGTGAATGAGAGCGAAACGAGATGAAGGAGAGTGAATGAGAGCGAAACGAGACGAAGGAGCGTGAAAGAGAGCGAAACGAGACAAAGGAGGGTGAAAGAGAGCGAAAGGAGTCGAAGGAGGGTGAAAGAGAGCGGAACGAGACGAAGGAGGGTGAAAGAGAACGAAACGAGAACAAGGAGGGTGAAAGAGAGCGAAACTAGACGAAGGAGGGTGAAAGAAAGCGTAACAAGATGAAGGAGGGTGGAAGAGAGCGAAACGAGACGAAGGTGGGTGAAAGAGAGCGAAACGAGACCAAAGAGGGTGAAAGAGAGAGAAACGAGAAGAAGGAAGGTGAAAGAGAGCGAAACGAGACAAAGGAGGGTGAAAGAGAGCGAAACGAGACGAAGGAGGGTGAAAGAGAGCGAAACGAGACGAAGAAGGGTGAAAGAGAGCGAAACGAGACGAAGGAGGGTGAAAGAGAGCGAAACGAGACGAAGGAGGGTGAAAGAGAGCGAAAGGAGTCGAAGGAGGGTGAAAGAGAGCGGAACGAGACGAAGGAGGGTGAAAGAGAGCGAAAGGAGACGAAGGAGGGTGAAAGAGAGCGAAACGAGAGGAAGGAGGGTGAAAGAGAGCGAAACGAGACGAAGGAGGGTGAAAGAGAGCGAAACGAGACGAAGAAGGGTGAAAGAGAGCGAAAGGAGACGAAGGAGGGTGAAAGAGAGCGAAACGAGACGAAGGAGGGTGAAAGAGAGCGAAAGGAGTCGAAGGAGGGTGAAAGAGAGCGGAACGAGACGATGGAGGGTGAAAGAGAGCGAAAGGAGACGAAGGAGGGTGAAAGAGAATGAAACGAGACGATGGAGGGTGAAAGAGAGCGTAACAAGATGAAGGAGGGTGGAAGAGAGCGAAACGAGACGAAGGTGGGTGAAAGAGAGCGAAACGAGACCAAAGAGGGTGAAAGAGAGAGAAACGAGAAGAAGGAAGGTGAAAGAGAGCGAAACGAGACAAAGGAGGGTGAAAGAGAGTGAAACGAGACCAAAGAGGTGAAAGAGAGAGAAACGAGAAGAAGGAAGGTGAAAGAGAGCGAAACGAGACAAAGGAGGGTGAAAGAGAGCGAAACGAGACGAAGGAGGGTGAAAGAGAGCGAAACGAGACGAAGAAGGGTGAAAGAGAGCGAAACGAGACGAAGGAGGGTGAAAGAGAGCGAAAGGAGACGAAGGAGGGTGAAAGAGAGCGAAACGAGACGAAGGAGGGTGAAAGAGAGCGAAAGGAGTCGAAGGAGGGTGAAACAGAGGGGAACGAGACGAAGGAGGGTGAAAGAGAGCGAAAGGAGACGAAGGAGGGTGAAAGAGAGCGAAACGAGAGGAAGGAGGGTGAAAGAGAGCGAAGCGAGATGAAGGAGGGTGAAGGAGAGCAAAACGAGACGAAGGAGGGTGAAAGAGTGCGAAGCGAGACGAAGGAGCATGAAAAAGAGCAAAACGAGAGGAAGGAGGGTAAAAGAGAGCGAAACGAGACGAAGGAGGGTCAAAGAGAGTGAAACGAGATGAAGGAGGGTGAAAGAGGGCGAAACGAGATGAAGGAGGGTGAAACAGGGCGAAGCGAGACGAAGGAGCATGAAAGAGAGCGAAACGAGATGACGGAGGGTAAAAGAGAGTGAAACGAGACGAAAGAGGGTAAAAGAGAATGAAACGAGACGATGGAGGGTGAAAGAGAGCGAAACGAGACAAAGGAGGGTGAAAGAGAGCGAAACGAGACGAAGGAGGGTGAAAGAGAGCGAAACGAGACGAAGAAGGGTGAAAGAGAGCGAAACGAGATGAAGGAGGGTGAAAGAGAGCGAAAGGAGACGAAGGAGGGTGAAAGAGAGCGAAACGAGACGAAGGAGGGTGAAAGAGAGCGAAAGGAGTCGAAGGAGGGTGAAACAGAGGGGAACGAGACGAAGGAGGGTGAAAGAGAGCGAAAGGAGACGAAGGAGGGTGAAAGAGAGCGAAACGAGAGGAAGGAGGGTGAAAGAGAGCGAAGCGAGATGAAGGAGGGTGAAAGAGAGCGAAGCGAGATGAAGGAGGGTGAAGGAGAGCAAAACGAGACGAAGGAGGGTGAAAGAGAGCGAAGCGAGACGAAGGAGCATTAAAGAGAGCAAAACGAGATGAAGGAGGGTAAAAGAGAGCGAAACGAGACAAAGGAGGGTCAAAGAGAGTGAAACGAGATGAAGGAGGGTCAAAGAGGGCGAAACGAGACGAAGGAGGGTGAAACAGGGCGAAGCGAGATGAAGGAGCATGAAAGAGAGCGAAACGAGATGACGGAGGGTAAAAGAGAGCGAAACGAGACAAAAGAGGGTAAAAGAGAATGAAACGAGACGATGGAGGGTGAAAGAGAGCGAAAAGAGAGGAAGGAGGGTGAAAGAGAGCGAAACGAGATGAAGGAGGGTGAATGAGAGCGAAACGAGAGGAAGGAGGGTGAAAGAGAGCTAAACGAGACGAAGGAGCGTGAAAGAGAGCGAAAAGAGAGGAAGGAGGGTGAATGAGAGCGAAACGAGATGAAGGAGAGTGAATGAGAGCGAAACGAGACGAAGGAGCGTGAAAGAGAGCGAAACGAGACAAAGGAGGTTGAAAGAGAGCGAAAGGAGTCGAAGGAGGGTGAAAGAGAGCGGAACGAGACGAAGGAGGGTGAAAGAGAACGAAACGAGAAGAAGGAGGGTGAAAGAGAGCGAAACTAGACGAAGGAGGGTGAAAGAGAGCGTAACAAGATGAAGGAGGGTGGAAGAGAGAGAAACGAGACGAAGGTGGGTGAAAGAGAGCGAAACGAGACCAAAGAGGGTGAAAGAGAGAGAAACGAGAAGAAGGAAGGTGAAAGAGAGCGAAACGAGACAAAGGAGGGTGAAAGAGAGCGAAACGAGACGAAGGAGGGTGAAAGAGAGCGAAACGAGACGAAGAAGGGTGAAAGAGAGCGAAACGAGACGAAGGAGGGTGAAAGAGAGCGAAACGAGACGAAGGAGGGTGAAAGAGAGCGAAAGGAGTCGAAGGAGGGTGAAAGAGAGCGGAACGAGACGAAGGAGGGTGAAAGAGAGCGAAAGGAGACGAAGGAGGGTGAAAGAGAGCGAAACGAGAGGAAGGAGGGTGAAAGAGAGCGAAACGAGACGAAGGAGGGTGAAAGAGAGCGAAACGAGACGAAGAAGGGTGAAAGAGAGCGAAAGGAGACGAAGGAGGGTGAAAGAGAGCGAAACGAGACGAAGGAGGGTGAAAGAGAGCGAAAGGAGTCGAAGGAGGGTGAAAGAGAGCGGAACGAGACGATGGAGGGTGAAAGAGAGCGAAAGGAGACGAAGGAGGGTGAAAGAGAATGAAACGAGACGATGGAGGGTGAAAGAGAGCGTAACAAGATGAAGGAGGGTGGAAGAGAGCGAAACGAGACGAAGGTGGGTGAAAGAGAGCGAAACGAGACCAAAGAGGGTGAAAGAGAGAGAAACGAGAAGAAGGAAGGTGAAAGAGAGCGAAACGAGACAAAGGAGGGTGAAAGAGAGCGAAACGAGACGAAGGAGGGTGAAAGAGAGCGAAACGAGACGAAGGAGGGTGAAAGAGAGCGAAACGAGAGGAAGGAGGGTGAAAGAGAGCGAAACGAGATGAAGGAGGGTGAAAGAGAGCGAAACGAGACGAAGAAGGGTGAAAGAGAGCGAAAGGAGACGAAGGAGGGTGAAAGAGAGCGAAACGAGACGAAGGAGGGTGAAAGAGAGCGAAAGGAGTCGAAGGAGGGTGAAAGAGAGCGGAACGAGACGATGGAGGGTGAAAGAGAGCGAAAGGAGACGAAGGAGGGTGAAAGAGAGCGAAACGAGAGGAAGGAGGGTGAAAGAGAGCGAAACGAGATGAAGGAGGGTGAAAGAGAGCAAAACGAGTCGAAGGAGGGCGAAAGAGAGCGAAACGAGATGAAGGAGGGTGAATGAGAGCGAAACGAGAGGAAGGAGGGTGAAAGAGAGCGAAACGAGACGAAGGAGCGTGAAAGAGAGTGAAACGAGCCAAAGAAGGGTGAAAGAGAGCGAAACAAGACGAAGGAGGGTGAAAGAGAGCGAAACGAGACAAAGGTGGGTGAAAGAGAGCGGAACGAGACGAAGGAGGGTGAAAGAGAGCGAAAGGAGACGAAGGAGGGTGAAAGAGAGCGAAACGAGAGGAAGGAGGGTGAAACAGAGCAAAACGAGATGAAGGAGGGTGAAAGAGAGCGAAACGAGACGAAGGAGGGTGAAAGAGAGCGAAACGAGACGAAGGAGGGTGAAAGAGAGCGAAACGAGAGGAAGGAGGGTGAAAGAGAGCGAAACGAGATGAAGGAGGGTGAAAGAGAGCGAAACGAGACGAAGAAGGGTGAAAGAGAGCGAAAGGAGACGAAGGAGGGTGAAAGAGAGCGAAACGAGACGAAGGAGGGTGAAAGAGAGCGAAAGGAGTCGAAGGAGGGTGAAAGAGAGCGGAACGAGACGATGGAGGGTGAAAGAGAGCGAAACGAGAGGAAGGAGAGTGAAAGAGAGCGAAAGGAGACGAAGGAGGGTGAAAGAGAGCGAAACGAGAGGAAGGAGGGTGAAACAGAGCAAAACGAGATGAAGGAGGGTGAAAGAGAGCGAAACGAGACGAAGGAGGGTGAAAGAAAGCGAAACGAGACAAAGGAGGGTGAAAGAGAGCGAAAGGAGTCGAAGGAGGGTCAAAGAGAGCGAAATGAGATGAAGGAAGGTCAAAGAGGGTGAAACGAGACGAAGGAGGGTGAAACAGGGCGAAGCGAGACGAAGGAGCATGAAAGAGAGCAAAACGAGATGAAGGAGGGTAAAACAGAGCGAAACGAGACGAAGGAGGTCAAAGAGAGCGAAACGAGATGAAGGAGGGTCAAAGAGGGCGAAACGAGACGAAGGAGGGTGAAACAGGGCGAAGCGAGACGAAGGAGCATGAAAGAGAGCGAAACGAGATGAAGGAGGGTAAAAGAGAGCGAAACGAGACAAAAGGGGGTAAAAGAGAATGAAACGAGACGATGGAGGGTGAAAGAGAGCGAAAAGAGACGACAGAGGGTGTAAGAGATCAAAACGAGACGAAGGAGGGTGAAAGAGAGCGAAAGGAGGCGAAGGACGGTGAAAGAGAGCGGAACGAGATGAAGGAGGGTGAAAGAGACCGAAATGAGATGAAGGAGTGTGAAAGAGACCGAAACGAGACGAAGGAGGGTGAACGAGAGCGAAACGAGACAAAGGAGGGTGAAAGAGAGCGAAACGAGAAGAAGGAGGGTGAAAGAGAGCGAAACGAGATGAAGGAGGGTGGAAGAGAGCGAAACGAGTCGAAGGAGGGTGAAAGAGAGTGAAACGAGACGAAGGAAGGTGAAAGAGAGCGAAACGAGACCAAAGAGGGTGAAAGAGAGAGAAACGAGAAGAAGGAAGGTGAAAGAGAGCGAAACGAGACAAAGGAGGGTGAAAGAGAGCGAAACGAGACGAAGGAGGGTGAATGAGAGCGAAACGAGACGAAGAAGGGTGAAAGAGAGCGAAACGAGAAGAAGGAGGGTGGAAGAGAGCAAAACAAGACGAAGGAGTGTGAAACAGAGCGAAACGAGACGAAGGAGGGTGAAAGAGAGCTAAACGAGACAAAGGAGAGTCAAAGAGAGCGAAACGAGATGAAGGAGGGTCAAAGAGGGCGAAACGAGATGAAGGAGGGTGAAACAGGGCGAAGCGAGACGATGGAGGATGAAAGAGAGCGAAACAAGGTGAAGGAGGGTAAAAGAGAGCGAAACGAGACGAAAGAGGGTAAAAGAGAGTGAAACGAGACGATGGAGGGTGAAAGAGAGCGAAAAGAGAGGAAGGAGGGTGAAAGAGAGCGAAACGAGACGAAGGAGGGTGAAAGAGAGTGAAACGAGATGTAGGAAGGTGAAAGGGAGTGAAACGAGACCAAAGAGGGAGAAAGAGAGAGAAACGAGAAGAAGGAAGGTGAAAGAGAGCGAAACGAGACAAAGGAGGGTGAAAGAGAGCGAAACGAGATGAAGGAGGGTGAAAGAGAGCGAAATGAGACGAAGAAGGGTGAAAGAGAGCGAAACGAGACGAAGGAGGGTGAAAGAGAGCGAAAGGAGACAAAGGAGAGTGAAAGAGAGTGAAACAAGACGAAGGAGGGTGAAAGAGAGCGAAAGGAGTCGAAGGAGGGTGAAAGAGAGCGGAACGAGACGAAGGAGGGTGAAAGAGAGCGAAAGGAGACGAAGGAGGGTGAAAGAGAGCGAAACGAGAGGAAGGAGGGTGAAAGAGAGCAAAACGAGACTAAGGAGTGTGAAACAGAGCGAAACGAGACGAAGGAACGTGAAAGAGAGCTAAAGGAGACGAAGGAGGGTCAAAGAGAGTGAAACGAGATGAAGGAAGGTGAAAGAGAGCGAAAGGAGACGAAGGAGGGTGAAAGAGAGCGAAACGAGAGGAAGGAGGGTGAAAGAGAGCGAAACAAGATGAAGGAGGGTGAAAGAGAGCAAAACGAGACGAAGGAGGGGGAAAGAGATCGAAGCGAGACGAAGGAGCATGAAAGAGAGCAAAACGAGAGGAAGGAGGGTAAAAGAGAGCGAAACGAGACGAAGGAGGGTCAAAGAGAGTGAAACGAGATGAAGGAGGGTGAAAGAGGGCGAAACGAGATGAAGGAGGGTGAAACAGGGCGAAGCGAGACGAAGGAGCATGAAAGAGAGCGAAACGAGATGACGGAGGGTAAAAGAGAGTGAAACGAGACGAAAGAGGGTAAAAGAGAATGAAACGAGACGATGGAGGGTGAAAGAGAGCGAAAAGAGAGGAAGGAGGGTGAAAGAGAGTGAAACGAGATGAAGGAGGGGGAATGAGAGCGAAACGAGAGGAAGGAGGGTGAAAGAGAGCGAAAAGAGACGAAAGAGCGTGAAAGAGAGCGAAACGAGCCAAAGAAGGGTGAAAGAGAGCGAAATGAGACGAAGCAGGGTGAAAGAGAGCGAAAGGAGACAAAGGTGGGTGAAAAAGTGCGGAACGAGACGAAGGAGGGTGAAAGAGAGCGAAAGGAGACGAAGGAGGGTGAAAGAGAGCGAAACGAGAGGATGGAGGGTGAAAGAGAGCAAAACGAGATGAAGGAGGGTGAAAGAGAGCGAAAAGAGACGAAGGAGGGTGAAAGAAAGCGAAACAAGACGAAGGAGGGTGAAAGAGAGCGAAAGGAGTCGAAGGAGGGTGAAAGAGAGCGGAACGAGACGAAGGAGGGTGAAAGAGAACGAAACGAGAAGAAGGAGGGTGAAAGAGAGCGAAACGAGACGAAGGAGGGTGAAAGAGAGCGTAACAAGATGAAGGAGGGTGGAAGAGAGCGAAACGAGACGAAGGAGGGTGAAAGAGAGCGTAACAAGATGAAGGAGGGTGGAAGAGAGCGAAACGAGACGAAGGAGGGTGAAAGAGAACGAAACAAGAAGAAGGAGGGTGAAAGAGAGCGAAACGAGACGAAGGAGGGTGAAAGAGAGCGTAACAAGATGAAGGAGGGTGGAAGAGAGCGAAACGAGACGAAGGAGGGTGAAAGAGAGTGAAACGAGACCAAAGAGGGTGAAAGAGAGAGAAACGAGAAGAAGGAAGGTGAAAGAGAGCGAAACGAGACAAAGGAGGGTGAAAGAGAGCGAAACGAGACGAAGGAGGGTGAAAGAGAGCGAAACGAGACGAAGAAGGGTGAAAGAGAGCGAAACGAGACGAAGGAGGGTGAAAGAGAGCGAAAGGAGACGAAGGAGGGTGAAAGAGAGCGAAACGAGACGAAGGAGGGTGAAAGAGAGCGAAAGGAGTCGAAGGAGGGTGAAACAGAGGGGAACGAGACGAAGGAGGGTGAAAGAGAGCGAAAGGAGACGAAGGAGGGTGAAAGAGAGCGAAACGAGAGGAAGGAGGGTGAAAGAGAGCGAAGCGAGATGAAGGAGGGTGAAGGAGAGCAAAACGAGACGAAGGAGGGTGAAAGAGTGCGAAGCGAGACGAAGGAGCATGAAAAAGAGCAAAACGAGAGGAAGGAGGGTAAAAGAGAGCGAAACGAGACGAAGGAGGGTCAAAGAGAGTGAAACGAGATGAAGGAGGGTGAAAGAGGGCGAAACGAGATGAAGGAGGGTGAAACAGGGCGAAGCGAGACGAAGGAGCATGAAAGAGAGCGAAACGAGATGACGGAGGGTAAAAGAGAGTGAAACGAGACGAAAGAGGGTAAAAGAGAATGAAACGAGACGATGGAGGGTGAAAGAGAGCGAAACGAGACAAAGGAGGGTGAAAGAGAGCGAAACGAGACGAAGGAGGGTGAAAGAGAGCGAAACGAGACGAAGAAGGGTGAAAGAGAGCGAAACGAGACGAAGGAGGGTGAAAGAGAGCGAAAGGAGACGAAGTAGGGTGAAAGAGAGCGAAACGAGACGAAGGAGGGTGAAAGAGAGCGAAAGGAGTCGAAGGAGGGTGAAACAGAGGGGAACGAGACGAAGGAGGGTGAAAGAGAGCGAAAGGAGACGAAGGAGGGTGAAAGAGAGCGAAACGAGAGGAAGGAGGGTGAAAGAGAGCGAAGCGAGATGAAGGAGGGTGAAAGAGAGCGAAGCGAGATGAAGGAGGGTGAAGGAGAGCAAAACGAGACGAAGGAGGGTTAAAGAGAGCGAAGCGAGACGAAGGAGCATTAAAGAGAGCAAAACGAGATGAAGGAGGGTAAAAGAGAGCGAAACGAGACAAAGGAGGGTCAAAGAGAGTGAAACGAGATGAAGGAGGGTCAAAGAGGGCGAAACGAGACGAAGGAGGGTGAAACAGGGCGAAGCGAGATGAAGGAGCATGAAAGAGAGCGAAACGAGATGACGGAGGGTAAAAGAGAGCGAAACGAGACAAAAGAGGGTAAAAGAGAATGAAACGAGACGATGGAGGGTGAAAGAGAGCGAAAAGAGAGGAAGGAGGGTGAAAGAGAGCGAAACGAGATGAAGGAGGGTGAATGAGAGCGAAACGAGAGGAAGGAGGGTGAAAGAGAGCTAAACGAGACGAAGGAGCGTGAAAGAGAGCGAAAAGAGAGGAAGGAGGGTGAATGAGAGCGAAACGAGATGAAGGAGAGTGAATGAGAGCGAAACGAGACGAAGGAGCGTGAAAGAGAGCGAAACGAGACAAAGGAGGGTGAAAGAGAGCGAAAGGAGTCGAAGGAGGGTGAAAGAGAGCGGAACGAGACGAAGGAGGGTGAAAGAGAACGAAACGAGAAGAAGGAGGGTGAAAGAGAGCGAAACTAGACGAAGGAGGGTGAAAGAGAGCGTAACAAGATGAAGGAGGGTGGAAGAGAGCGAAACGAGACGAAGGTGGGTGAAAGAGAGCGAAACGAGACCAAAGAGGGTGAAAGAGAGAGAAACGAGAAGAAGGAAGGTGAAAGAGAGCGAAACGAGACAAAGGAGGGTGAAAGAGAGCGAAACGAGACGAAGGAGGGTGAAAGAGAGCGAAACGAGACGAAGAAGGGTGAAAGAGAGCGAAACGAGACGAAGGAGGGTGAAAGAGAGCGAAACGAGACGAAGGAGGGTGAAAGAGAGCGAAAGGAGTCGAAGGAGGGTGAAAGAGAGCGGAACGAGACGAAGGAGGGTGAAAGAGAGCGAAAGGAGACGAAGGAGGGTGAAAGAGAGCGAAACGAGAGGAAGGAGGGTGAAAGAGAGCGAAACGAGACGAAGGAGGGTGAAAGAGAGCGAAACGAGACGAAGAAGGGTGAAAGAGAGCGAAAGGAGACGAAGGAGGGTGAAAGAGAGCGAAACGAGACGAAGGAGGGTGAAAGAGAGCGAAAGGAGTCGAAGGAGGGTGAAAGAGAGCGGAACGAGACGATGGAGGGTGAAAGAGAGCGAAAGGAGACGAAGGAGGGTGAAAGAGAATGAAACGAGACGATGGAGGGTGAAAGAGAGCGTAACAAGATGAAGGAGGGTGGAAGAGAGCGAAACGAGACGAAGGTGGGTGAAAGAGAGCGAAACGAGACCAAAGAGGGTGAAAGAGAGAGAAACGAGAAGAAGGAAGGTGAAAGAGAGCGAAACGAGACAAAGGAGGGTGAAAGAGAGCGAAACGAGACGAAGGAGGGTGAAAGAGAGCGAAACGAGACGAAGAAGGGTGAAAGAGAACGAAACGAGACGAAGGAGGGTGAAAGAGAGCGAAACGAGACGAAGGAGGGTGAAAGAGAGCGAAACGAGAGGAAGGAGGGTGAAAGAGAGCGAAACGAGATGAAGGAGGGTGAAAGAGAGCGAAACGAGACGAAGAAGGGTGAAAGAGAGCGAAAGGAGACGAAGGAGGGTGAAAGAGAGCGAAACGAGACGAAGGAGGGTGAAAGAGAGCGAAAGGAGTCGAAGGAGGGTGAAAGAGAGCGGAACGAGACGATGGAGGGTGAAAGAGAGCGAAAGGAGACGAAGGAGGGTGAAAGAGAGCGAAACGAGAGGAAGGAGGGTGAAAGAGAGCGAAACGAGATGAAGGAGGGTGAAAGAGAGCAAAACGAGTCGAAGGAGGGCGAAAGAGAGCGAAACGAGATGAAGGAGGGTGAAAGAGAACGAAACGAGAAGAAGGAGGGTGAAAGAGAGCGAAACGAGACGAAGGAGGGTGAAAGAGAGCGTAACAAGATGAAGGAGGGTGGAAGAGAGCGAAACGAGACGAAGGAGGGTGAAAGAGAGTGAAACGAGACCAAAGAGGGTGAAAGAGAGAGAAACGAGAAGAAGGAAGGTGAAAGAGAGCGAAACGAGACAAAGGAGGGTGAAAGAGAGCGAAACGAGACGAAGGAGGGTGAAAGAGAGCGAAACGAGACGAAGAAGGGTGAAAGAGAGCGAAACGAGACGAAGGAGGGTGAAAGAGAGCGAAAGGAGACGAAGGAGGGTGAAAGAGAGCGAAACGAGACGAAGGAGGGTGAAAGAGAGCGAAAGGAGTCGAAGGAGGGTGAAACAGAGGGGAACGAGACGAAGGAGGGTGAAAGAGAGCGAAAGGAGACGAAGGAGGGTGAAAGAGAGCGAAACGAGAGGAAGGAGGGTGAAAGAGAGCGAAGCGAGATGAAGGAGGGTGAAGGAGAGCAAAACGAGACGAAGGAGGGTGAAAGAGTGCGAAGCGAGACGAAGGAGCATGAAAAAGAGCAAAACGAGAGGAAGGAGGGTAAAAGAGAGCGAAACGAGACGAAGGAGGGTCAAAGAGAGTGAAACGAGATGAAGGAGGGTGAAAGAGGGCGAAACGAGATGAAGGAGGGTGAAACAGGGCGAAGCGAGACGAAGGAGCATGAAAGAGAGCGAAACGAGATGACGGAGGGTAAAAGAGAGTGAAACGAGACGAAAGAGGGTAAAAGAGAATGAAACGAGACGATGGAGGGTGAAAGAGAGCGAAACGAGACAAAGGAGGGTGAAAGAGAGCGAAACGAGACGAAGGAGGGTGAAAGAGAGCGAAACGAGACGAAGAAGGGTGAAAGAGAGCGAAACGAGATGAAGGAGGGTGAAAGAGAGCGAAAGGAGACGAAGGAGGGTGAAAGAGAGCGAAACGAGACGAAGGAGGGTGAAAGAGAGCGAAAGGAGTCGAAGGAGGGTGAAACAGAGGGGAACGAGACGAAGGAGGGTGAAAGAGAGCGAAAGGAGACGAAGGAGGGTGAAAGAGAGCGAAACGAGAGGAAGGAGGGTGAAAGAGAGCGAAGCGAGATGAAGGAGGGTGAAAGAGAGCGAAGCGAGATGAAGGAGGGTGAAGGAGAGCAAAACGAGACGAAGGAGGGTGAAAGAGAGCGAAGCGAGACGAAGGAGCATTAAAGAGAGCAAAACGAGATGAAGGAGGGTAAAAGAGAGCGAAACGAGACAAAGGAGGGTCAAAGAGAGTGAAACGAGATGAAGGAGGGTCAAAGAGGGCGAAACGAGACGAAGGAGGGTGAAACAGGGCGAAGCGAGATGAAGGAGCATGAAAGAGAGCGAAACGAGATGACGGAGGGTAAAAGAGAGCGAAACGAGACAAAAGAGGGTAAAAGAGAATGAAACGAGACGATGGAGGGTGAAAGAGAGCGAAAAGAGAGGAAGGAGGGTGAAAGAGAGCGAAACGAGATGAAGGAGGGTGAATGAGAGCGAAACGAGAGGAAGGAGGGTGAAAGAGAGCTAAACGAGACGAAGGAGCGTGAAAGAGAGCGAAAAGAGAGGAAGGAGGGTGAATGAGAGCGAAACGAGATGAAGGAGAGTGAATGAGAGCGAAACGAGACGAAGGAGCGTGAAAGAGAGCGAAACGAGACAAAGGAGGGTGAAAGAGAGCGAAAGGAGTCGAAGGAGGGTGAAAGAGAGCGGAACGAGACGAAGGAGGGTGAAAGAGAACGAAACGAGAAGAAGGAGGGTGAAAGAGAGCGAAACTAGACGAAGGAGGGTGAAAGAGAGCGTAACAAGATGAAGGAGGGTGGAAGAGAGCGAAACGAGACGAAGGTGGGTGAAAGAGAGCGAAACGAGACCAAAGAGGGTGAAAGAGAGAGAAACGAGAAGAAGGAAGGTGAAAGAGAGCGAAACGAGACAAAGGAGGGTGAAAGAGAGCGAAACGAGACGAAGGAGGGTGAAAGAGAGCGAAACGAGACGAAGAAGGGTGAAAGAGAGCGAAACGAGACGAAGGAGGGTGAAAGAGAGCGAAACGAGACGAAGGAGGGTGAAAGAGAGCGAAAGGAGTCGAAGGAGGGTGAAAGAGAGCGGAACGAGACGAAGGAGGGTGAAAGAGAGCGAAAGGAGACGAAGGAGGGTGAAAGAGAGCGAAACGAGAGGAAGGAGGGTGAAAGAGAGCGAAACGTGACGAAGGAGGGTGAAAGAGAGCGAAACGAGACGAAGAAGGGTGAAAGAGAGCGAAAGGAGACGAAGGAGGGTGAAAGAGAGCGAAACGAGACGAAGGAGGGTGAAAGAGAGCGAAAGGAGTCGAAGGAGGGTGAAAGAGAGCGGAACGAGACGATGGAGGGTGAAAGAGAGCGAAAGGAGACGAAGGAGGGTGAAAGAGAATGAAACGAGACGATGGAGGGTGAAAGAGAGCGTAACAAGATGAAGGAGGGTGGAAGAGAGCGAAACGAGACGAAGGTGGGTGAAAGAGAGCGAAACGAGACCAAAGAGGGTGAAAGAGAGAGAAACGAGAAGAAGGAAGGTGAAAGAGAGCGAAACGAGACAAAGGAGGGTGAAAGAGAGCGAAACGAGACGAAGGAGGGTGAAAGAGAGCGAAACGAGACGAAGAAGGGTGAAAGAGAGCGAAACGAGACGAAGGAGGGTGAAAGAGAGCGAAACGAGACGAAGGAGGGTGAAAGAGAGCGAAACGAGAGGAAGGAGGGTGAAAGAGAGCGAAACGAGATGAAGGAGGGTGAAAGAGAGCGAAACGAGACGAAGAAGGGTGAAAGAGAGCGAAAGGAGACGAAGGAGGGTGAAAGAGAGCGAAACGAGACGAAGGAGGGTGAAAGAGAGCGAAAGGAGTCGAAGGAGGGTGAAAGAGAGCGGAACGAGACGATGGAGGGTGAAAGAGAGCGAAAGGAGACGAAGGAGGGTGAAAGAGAGCGAAACGAGAGGAAGGAGGGTGAAAGAGAGCGAAACGAGATGAAGGAGGGTGAAAGAGAGCAAAACGAGTCGAAGGAGGGCGAAAGAGAGCGAAACGAGATGAAGGAGGGTGAATGAGAGCGAAACGAGAGGAAGGAGGGTGAAAGAGAGCGAAACGAGACGAAGGAGCGTGAAAGAGAGTGAAACGAGCCAAAGAAGGGTGAAAGAGAGCGAAACAAGACGAAGGAGGGTGAAAGAGAGCGAAACGAGACAAAGGTGGGTGAAAGAGAGCGGAACGAGACGAAGGAGGGTGAAAGAGAGCGAAAGGAGACGAAGGAGGGTGAAAGAGAGCGAAACGAGAGGAAGGAGGGTGAAACAGAGCAAAACGAGATGAAGGAGGGTGAAAGAGAGCGAAACGAGACGAAGGAGGGTGAAAGAGAGCGAAACGAGACGAAGGAGGGTGAAAGAGAGCGAAACGAGAGGAAGGAGGGTGAAAGAGAGCGAAACGAGATGAAGGAGGGTGAAAGAGAGCGAAACGAGACGAAGAAGGGTGAAAGAGAGCGAAAGGAGACGAAGGAGGGTGAAAGAGAGCGAAACGAGACGAAGGAGGGTGAAAGAGAGCGAAAGGAGTCGAAGGAGGGTGAAAGAGAGCGGAACGAGACGATGGAGGGTGAAAGAGAGCGAAACGAGAGGAAGGAGAGTGAAAGAGAGCGAAAGGAGACGAAGGAGGGTGAAAGAGAGCGAAACGAGAGGAAGGAGGGTGAAACAGAGCAAAACGAGATGAAGGAGGGTGAAAGAGAGCGAAACGAGACGAAGGAGGGTGAAAGAAAGCGAAACGAGACGAAGGAGGGTGAAAGAGAGCGAAAGGAGTCGAAGGAGGGTCAAAGAGAGCGAAATGAGATGAAGGAAGGTCAAAGAGGGTGAAACGAGACGAAGGAGGGTGAAACAGGGCGAAGCGAGACGAAGGAGCATGAAAGAGAGCAAAACGAGATGAAGGAGGGTAAAACAGAGCGAAACGAGACGAAGGAGGTCAAAGAGAGCGAAACGAGATGAAGGAGGGTCAAAGAGGGCGAAACGAGACGAAGGAGGGTGAAACAGGGCGAAGCGAGACGAAGGAGCATGAAAGAGAGCGAAACGAGATGAAGGAGGGTAAAAGAGAGCGAAACGAGACAAAAGGGGGTAAAAGAGAATGAAACGAGACGATGGAGGGTGAAAGAGAGCGAAAAGAGACGACAGAGGGTGTAAGAGATCAAAACGAGACGAAGGAGGGTGAAAGAGAGCGAAAGGAGGCGAAGGAGGGTGAAAGAGAGCGGAACGAGATGAAGGAGGGTGAAAGAGACCGAAATGAGATGAAGGAGTGTGAAAGAGACCGAAACGAGACGAAGGAGGGTGAACGAGAGCGAAACGAGACAAAGGAGGGTGAAAGAGAGCGAAACGAGAAGAAGGAGGGTGAAAGAGAGCGAAACGAGATGAAGGAGGGTGGAAGAGAGCGAAACGAGTCGAAGGAGGGTGAAAGAGAGTGAAACGAGACGAAGGAAGGTGAAAGAGAGCGAAACGAGACCAAAGAGGGTGAAAGAGAGAGAAACGAGAAGAAGGAAGGTGAAAGAGAGCGAAACGAGACAAAGGAGGGTGAAAGAGAGCGAAACGAGACGAAGGAGGGTGAATGAGAGCGAAACGAGACGAAGAAGGGTGAAAGAGAGCGAAACGAGAAGAAGGAGGGTGGAAGAGAGCAAAACAAGACGAAGGAGTGTGAAACAGAGCGAAACGAGACGAAGGAGGGTGAAAGAGAGCTAAACGAGACAAAGGAGAGTCAAAGAGAGCGAAACGAGATGAAGGAGGGTCAAAGAGGGCGAAACGAGATGAAGGAGGGTGAAACAGGGCGAAGCGAGACGATGGAGGATGAAAGAGAGCGAAACAAGGTGAAGGAGGGTAAAAGAGAGCGAAACGAGACGAAAGAGGGTAAAAGAGAGTGAAACGAGACGATGGAGGGTGAAAGAGAGCGAAAAGAGAGGAAGGAGGGTGAAAGAGAGCGAAACGAGACGAAGGAGGGTGAAAGAGAGTGAAACGAGATGTAGGAAGGTGAAAGGGAGTGAAACGAGACCAAAGAGGGAGAAAGAGAGAGAAACGAGAAGAAGGAAGGTGAAAGAGAGCGAAACGAGACAAAGGAGGGTGAAAGAGAGCGAAACGAGATGAAGGAGGGTGAAAGAGAGCGAAACGAGACGAAGAAGGGTGAAAGAGAGCGAAACGAGACGAAGGAGGGTGAAAGAGAGCGAAAGGAGACAAAGGAGAGTGAAAGAGAGTGAAACAAGACGAAGGAGGGTGAAAGAGAGCGAAAGGAGTCGAAGGAGGGTGAAAGAGAGCGGAACGAGACGAAGGAGGGTGAAAGAGAGCGAAAGGAGACGAAGGAGGGTGAAAGAGAGCGAAACGAGAGGAAGGAGGGTGAAAGAGAGCAAAACGAGACGAAGGAGTGTGAAACAGAGCGAAACGAGACGAAGGAACGTGAAAGAGAGCTAAAGGAGACGAAGGAGGGTCAAAGAGAGTGAAACGAGATGAAGGAAGGTCAAAGAGGGTGAAACAAGACGAAGGAGGGTGAAACAGGGCGATGCGAGACGATGGAGCATGAAAGAGAGCAAAACGAGATGAAGGAGGGTAAAAGAGAGCGAAACGAGACGAAGGAGGTCAAAGAGAGCGAAACGAGATGAAGGAGGGTCAAAGAGGGCGAAACGAGACGAAGGAGGGTGAAACAGGGCGAAGCGAGACGAAGGAGCATGAAAGAGAGCGAAACGAGATGAAGGAGGGTAAAAGAGAGCGAAACGAGACGAAAGGGGGTAAAAGAGAATGAAACGAGATGATGGAGGGTGAAAGAGAGCGAAAAGAGAGGAAGGAGGGTGAAAGAGAGCGAAACGAGATGAAGGAGGGTGAATGAGAGCGAAACGAGAGGAAGGAGGGTGAAAGAGAGCTAAACGAGACGAAGGAGCGTGAAAGAGAGCGAAAAGAGAGGAAGGAGGGTGAATGAGAGCGAAACGAGATGAAGGAGAGTGAATGAGAGCGAAACGAGACGAAGGAGCGTGAAAGAGAGCGAAACGAGACAAAGGAGGGTGAAAGAGAGCGAAAGGAGTCGAAGGAGGGTGAAAGAGAGCGGAACGAGACGAAGGAGGGTGAAAGAGAACGAAACGAGAAGAAGGAGGGTGAAAGAGAGCGAAACTAGACGAAGGAGGGTGAAAGAGAGCGTAACAAGATGAAGGAGGGTGGAAGAGAGCGAAACGAGACGAAGGTGGGTGAAAGAGAGCGAAACGAGACCAAAGAGGGTGAAAGAGAGAGAAACGAGAAGAAGGAAGGTGAAAGAGAGCGAAACGAGACAAAGGAGGGTGAAAGAGAGCGAAACGAGACGAAGGAGGGTGAAAGAGAGCGAAACGAGACGAAGAAGGGTGAAAGAGAGCGAAACGAGACGAAGGAGGGTGAAAGAGAGCGAAACGAGACAAAGGAGGGTGAAAGAGAGTGAAAGGAGTCGAAGGAGGGTGAAAGAGAGCGGAACGAGACGAAGGAGGGTGAAAGAGAGCGAAAGGAGACGAAGGAGGGTGAAAGAGAGCGAAACGAGAGGAAGGAGGGTGAAAGAGAGCGAAACGAGACGAAGGAGGGTGAAAGAGAGCGAAACGAGACGAAGAAGGGTGAAAGAGAGCGAAAGGAGACGTAGGAGGGTTAAAGAGAGCGAAACGAGACGAAGGAGGGTGAAAGAGAGCGAAAGGAGTCGAAGGAGGGTGAAAGAGAGCGGAACGAGACGATGGAGGGTGAAAGAGAGCGAAAGGAGACGAAGGAGGGTGAAAGAGAATGAAACGAGACGATGGAGGGTGAAAGAGAGCGTAACAAGATGAAGGAGGGTGGAAGAGAGCGAAACGAGACGAAGGTGGGTGAAAGAGAGCGAAACGAGACCAAAGAGGGTGAAAGAGAGAGAAACGAGAAGAAGGAAGGTGAAAGAGAGCGAAACGAGACAAAGGAGGGTGAAAGAGAGCGAAACGAGACGAAGGAGGGTGAAAGAGAGCGAAATGAGACGAAGAAGGGTGAAAGAGAGCGAAACGAGACGAAGGAGGGTGAAAGAGAGCGAAACGAGACGAAGGAGGGTGAAAGAGAGCGAAAGGAGTCGAAGGAGGGTGAAAGAGAGCGGAACGAGACGAAGGAGGGTGAAAGAGAGCGAAACGAGACGAAGGAGGGTGAAAGAGAGCGAAACGAGAGGAAGGAGGGTGAAAGAGAGCGAAACGAGATGAAGGAGGGTGAAAGAGAGCGAAACGAGACGAAGAAGGGTGAAAGAGAGCGAAAGGAGACGAAGGAGGGTGAAAGAGAGCGAAACGAGACGAAGGAGGGTGAAAGAGAGCGAAAGGAGTCGAAGGAGGGTGAAAGAGAGCGGAACGAGACGATGGAGGGTGAAAGAGAGCGAAAGGAGACGAAGGAGGGTGAAAGAGTGCGAAACGAGAGGAAGGAGGGTGAAAGAGAGCGAAACGAGATGAAGGAGGGTGAAAGAGAGCAAAACGAGTCGAAGGAGGGCGAAAGAGAGCGAAACGAGATGAAGGAGGGTGAATGAGAGCGAAACGAGAGGAAGGAGGGTGAAAGAGAGCGAAACGAGACGAAGGAGCGTGAAAGAGAGTGAAACGAGCCAAAGAAGGGTGAAAGAGAGCGAAACAAGACGAAGGAGGGTGAAAGAGAGGGAAACGAGACAAAGGTGGGTGAAAGAGAGCGGAACGAGACGAAGGAGGGTGAAAGAGAGCGAAAGGAGACGAAGGAGGGTGAAAGAGAGCGAAACGAGAGGAAGGAGGGTGAAACAGAGCAAAACAAGATGAAGGAGGGTGAAAGAGAGCGAAACGAGACGAAGGAGGGTGAAAGAAAGCGAAACGAGACGAAGGAGGGTGAAAGAGAGCGAAAGGAGTCGAAGGAGGGTCAAAGAGAGCGAAATGAGATGAAGGAAGGTCAAAGAGGGTGAAACGAGACGAAGGAGGGTGAAACAGGGCGAAGCGAGACGAAGGAGCATGAAAGAGAGCAAAACGAGATGAAGGAGGGTAAAACAGAGCGAAACGAGACGAAGGAGGTCAAAGAGAGCGAAACGAGATGAAGGAGGGTCAAAGAGGGCGAAACGAGACGAAGGAGGGTGAAACAGGGCGAAGCGAGACGAAGGAGCATGAAAGAGAGCGAAACGAGATGAAGGAGGGTAAAAGAGAGCGAAACGAGACGAAAGGGGGTAAAAGAGAATGAAACGAGACGATGGAGGGTGAAAGAGAGCGAAAAGAGACGACAGACGGTGTAAGAGATCAAAACGAGACGAAGGAGGGTGAAAGAGAGCGAAAGGAGGCGAAGGAGGGTGAAAGAGAGCGGAACGAGATGAAGGAGGGTGAAAGAGACCGAAATGAGATGAAGGAGTGTGAAAGAGACCGAAACGAGACGAAGGAGGGTGAACGAGAGCGAAACGAGACAAAGGAGGGTGAAAGAGGGCGAAACGAGAAGAAGGAGGGTGAAAGAGAGCGAAACGAGATGAAGGAGGGTGGAAGAGAGCGAAACGAGTCGAAGGAGGGTGAAAGAGAGTGAAACGAGACGAAGGAAGGTGAAAGAGAGCGAAACGAGACCAAAGAGGGTGAAAGAGAGAGAAACGAGAAGAAGGAAGGTGAAAGAGAGCGAAACGAAACAAAGGAGGGTGAAAGAGAGCGAAACGAGACGAAGGAGGGTGAATGAGAGCGAAACGAGACGAAGAAGGGTGAAAGAGAGCGAAACGAGAAGAAGGAGGGTGGAAGAGAGCAAAACAAGACGAAGGAGTGTGAAACAGAGCGAAACAAGACGAAGGAGGGTGAAAGAGAGCTAAACGAGACAAAGGAGAGTCAAAGAGAGCGAAACGAGATGAAGGAGGGTCAAAGAGGGCGAAACGAGATGAAGGAGGGTGAAACAGGGCGAAGCGAGACGATGGAGGATGAAAGAGAGCGAAACAAGGTGAAGGAGGGTAAAAGAGAGCGAAACGAGACGAAAGAGGGTAAAAGAGAGTGAAACGAGACGATGGAGGGTGAAAGAGAGCGAAAAGAGAGGAAGGAGGGTGAAAGAGAGCGAAACGAGACGAAGGAGGGTGAAAGAGAGTGAAACGAGATGTAGGAAGGTGAAAGGGAGTGAAACGAGACCAAAGAGGGAGAAAGAGAGAGAAACGAGAAGAAGGAAGGTGAAAGAGAGCGAAACGAGACAAAGGAGGGTGAAAGAGAGCGAAACGAGATGAAGGAGGGTGAAAGAGAGCGAAACGAGACGAAGAAGGGTGAAAGAGAGCGAAACGAGACGAAGGAGGGTGAAAGAGAGCGAAAGGAGACAAAGGAGAGTGAAAGAGAGTGAAACAAGACGAAGGAGGGTGAAAGAGAGCGAAAGGAGTCGAAGGAGGGTGAAAGAGAGCGGAACGAGACGAAGGAGGGTGAAAGAGAGCGAAAGGAGACGAAGGAGGGTGAAAGAGAGCGAAACGAGAGGAAGGAGGGTGAAAGAGAGCAAAACGAGACGAAGGAGTGTGAAACAGAGCGAAACGAGACGAAGGAACGTGAAAGAGAGCTAAAGGAGACGAAGGAGGGTCAAAGAGAGTGAAACGAGATGAAGGAAGGTCAAAGAGGGTGAAACAAGACGAAGGAGGGTGAAACAGGGCGATGCGAGACGATGGAGCATGAAAGAGAGCAAAACGAGATGAAGGAGGGTAAAAGAGAGCGAAACGAGACGAAGGAGGTCAAAGAGAGCGAAACGAGATGAAGGAGGGTCAAAGAGGGCGAAACGAGACGAAGGAGGGTGAAACAGGGCGAAGCGAGACGAAGGAGCATGAAAGAGAGCGAAACGAGATGAAGGAGGGTAAAAGAGAGCGAAACGAGACGAAAGGGGGTAAAAGAGAATGAAACGAGATGATGGAGGGTGAAAGAGAGCGAAAAGAGAGGAAGGAGGGTGAAAGAGAGCGAAACGAGATGAAGGAGGGTGAATGAGAGCGAAACGAGAGGAAGGAGGGTGAAAGAGAGCGAAACGAGACGAAGGAGCGTGAAAGAGAGCGAAAGAAGACAAAGGTGGGTGAAAGAGAGCGAAACGAGACGAAGGAGGGTGAAAGAGAGCGAAAGGAGACAAAGGTGGGTGAAAGAGAGCGGAACGAGACAAAGGAGGGTGAAAGAGAGCGAAAGGAGACGAAGGAGGGTGAAAGAGAGCGAAACGAGAGGAAGGAGGGTGAAACAGAGCAAAACGAGATGAAGGAGGGTGATAGAGAGCGAAACGAGACGAAGGAGGGTGAAAGAAAGCGAAACGAGACGAAGGAGGGTGAAAGAGTGCGAAAGCAGTCGAAGGAGGGTGAAAGAGAGCGGAACGAGACGAAGGAGGGTGAAAGAGAACAAAACGAGAAGAAGGAGGGTGAAAGTGAGCGAAACGAGACGAAGGAGGGTGAAAGAGAGCGTAACAAGATGAAGGAGGGTGGAAGAGAGCGAAACGAGAGCAAGGAGGGTGAAAGAGAGCGAAACCAGACGAAGGAGGGTGAAAGAGAGCAAAACGAGACGAAGGAGTGTGAAACAGAGCGAAATGAGATGAAAGAGCGTGAAAGAGCGCTAAACGAGACGAAGAAGGGTCAAAGAGAGCGAAACGAGATGAAGGAGGGTCAAAGAGGACGAAACGAGACGAAGGAGGGTGAAACAGGGCGAAGCGAGACGAAGGACCATGAAAGAGAGTGAAACAAGATGAAGGAGGGTAAAAGAGAGCGAAACGAGACGACAGAGGGTGAAAGAGTGTGAAACGAGACGATGGAGGGTTAAAGAGAGCGAAACGAGAGGAAGGAGGGTGAAAGAGAGCGAAACGAGACGAAGGAGGGTGAAAGAGAGCGAAACGAGAGGAAGGAGGGTGAAAGAGAGCGAAACGAGACGAAGGAGGGTGTAAGAGATCAAAACGAGACGAAGGAGGGTGAAAGAGAGCGAAAGGAGTCGAAGGAGGGTGAAAGAGAGCAGAACGAGATGAAGCAGGGCGAAAGAGAGCGAAATGAGATGAAGGAGGGTAAAAGAGACCGAAACGAGACGAAGGAGGGTGAACGAGAGCGAAACGAGACAAAGGAGGGTGAAAGAGAGCGAAACGAGAAGAAGGAGGGTGAAAGAGAGCGAAACGAGATGAAGGAGGGTAAAAGAGAGCGAAACGAGATGAAGGAGGGTCAAAGAGGGCGAAACGAGTTGAAGGAGGGTGAAAGAGAGTGAAACGAGACGAAGGAAGGTGAAAGAGAGTGAAACGAGACCAAAGAGGGTGAAAGAGAGAGAAACGAGAAGAAGGAAGGTGAAAGAGAGCGAAACGAGACAAAGGAGGGTGAAAGAGAGCGAAACGAGACGAAGGAGGGTGAAAGAGAGCGAAACGAGACGAAGAAGGGTGAAAGAGAGCGAAACGAGACGAAGGAGGGCGAAAGAGAGCGAAAGGAGACGAAGGAGGGTTAAAGAGAGCGAAACGAGACGAAGGAGTGTGAAACAGAGCGAAACGAGACGAAGGAGGGTGAAAGAGAGCTAAACGAGACAAAGGAGAGTCAAAGAGAGCGAAACGAGATGAAGGAGGGTCAAAGAGGGCGAAACGAGATGAAGGAGGGTGAAACAGGGCGAAGCGAGACGATGGAGGATGAAAGAGAGCGAAACAAGGTGAAGGAGAGTAAAAGAGAGCGAAACGAGACGAAAGAGGGTAAAAGAGAGTGAAACGAGACGATGGAGGGTGAAAGAGAGCGAAAAGAGAGGAAGGAGGGTGAAAGAGAGCGAAACGAGACGAAGGAGGGTGAAAGAGAGTGAAACGAGATGTAGGAAGGTGAAAGGGAGTGAAACGAGACCAAAGAGGGAGAAAGAGAGAGAAACGAGAAGAAGGAAGGTGAAAGAGAGCGAAACGAGACAAAGGAGGGTGAAAGAGAGCGAAACGAGATGAAGGAGGGTGAAAGAGAGCGAAACGAGACGAAGAAGGGTGAAAGAGAGCGAAACGAGACGAAGGAGGGTGAAAGAGAGCGAAAGGAGACAAAGGAGAGTGAAAGAGCGTGAAACAAGACGAAGGAGGGTGAAAGAGAGCGAAAGGAGTCGAAGGAGGGTGAAAGAGAGCGGAACGAGACGAAGGAGGGTGAAAGAGAGCGAAAGGAGACGAAGGAGGGTGAAAGAGAGCGAAACGAGAGGAAGGAGGGTGAAAGAGAGCAAAACGAGACGAAGGAGTGTGAAACAGAGCGAAACGAGACGAAGGAACGTGAAAGAGAGCTAAAGGAGACGAAGGAGGGTCAAAGAGAGTGAAACGAGATGAAGGAAGGTCAAAGAGGGTGAAACAAGACGAAGGAGGGTGAAACAGGGCGATGCGAGACGATGGAGCATGAAAGAGAGCAAAACGAGATGAAGGAGGGTAAAAGAGAGCGAAACGAGACGAAGGAGGTCAAAGAGAGCGAAACGAGATGAAGGAGGGTCAAAGAGGGCGAAACGAGACGAAGGAGGGTGAAACAGGGCGAAGCGAGACGAAGGAGCATGAAAGAGAGCGAAACGAGATGAAGGAGGGTAAAAGAGAGCGAAACGAGACGAAAGGGGGTAAAAGAGAATGAAACGAGATGATGGAGGGTGAAAGAGAGCGAAAAGAGAGGAAGGAGGGTGAAAGAGAGCGAAACGAGATGAAGGAGGGTGAATGAGAGCGAAACGAGAGGAAGGAGGGTGAAGGAGAGCGAAACGAGACGAAGGAGCGTGAAAGAGAGCGAAAGAAGACAAAGGTGGGTGAAAGAGAGCGAAACGAGACGAAGGAGGGTGAAAGAGAGCGAAAGGAGACAAAGGTGGGTGAAAGAGAGCGGAACGAGACAAAGGAGGGTGAAAGAGAGCGAAAGGAGACGAAGGAGGGTGAAAGAGAGCGAAACGAGAGGAAGGAGGGTGAAACAGAGCAAAACGAGATGAAGGAGGGTGATAGAGAGCGAAACGAGACGAAGGAGGGTGAAAGAAAGCGAAACGAGACGAAGGAGGGTGAAAGAGTGCGAAAGCAGTCGAAGGAGGGTGAAAGAGAGCGGAACGAGACGAAGGAGGGTGAAAGAGAACAAAACGAGAAGAAGGAGGGTGAAAGTGAGCGAAACGAGACGAAGGAGGGTGAAAGAGAGCGTAACAAGATGAAGGAGGGTGGAAGAGAGCGAAACGAGAGCAAGGAGGGTGAAAGAGAGCGAAACCAGACGAAGGAGGGTGAAAGAGAGCAAAACGAGACGAAGGAGTGTGAAACAGAGCGAAATGAGATGAAAGAGCGTGAAAGAGCGCTAAACGAGACGAAGAAGGGTCAAAGAGAGCGAAACGAGATGAAGGAGGGTCAAAGAGGACGAAACGAGACGAAGGAGGGTGAAACAGGGCGAAGCGAGACGAAGGACCATGAAAGAGAGTGAAACAAGATGAAGGAGGGTAAAAGAGAGCGAAACGAGACGACAGAGGGTGAAAGAGTGTGAAACGAGACGATGGAGGGTTAAAGAGAGCGAAACGAGAGGAAGGAGGGTGAAAGAGAGCGAAACGAGACGAAGGAGGGTGAAAGAGAGCGAAACGAGAGGAAGGAGGGTGAAAGAGAGCGAAACGAGACGAAGGAGGGTGTAAGAGATCAAAACGAGACGAAGGAGGGTGAAAGAGAGCGAAAGGAGTCGAAGGAGGGTGAAAGAGAGCAGAACGAGATGAAGCAGGGCGAAAGAGACCGAAATGAGATGAAGGAGGGTAAAAGAGACCGAAACGAGACGAAGGAGGGTGAACGAGAGCGAAACGAGACAAAGGAGGGTGAAAGAGAGCGAAACGAGAAGAAGGAGGGTGAAAGAGAGCGAAACGAGATGAAGGAGGGTAAAAGAGAGCGAAACGAGATGAAGGAGGGTCAAAGAGGGCGAAACGAGTTGAAGGAGGGTGAAAGAGAGTGAAACGAGACGAAGGAAGGTGAAAGAGAGTGAAACGAGACCAAAGAGGGTGAAAGAGAGAGAAACGAGAAGAAGGAAGGTGAAAGAGAGCGAAACGAGACAAAGGAGGGTGAAAGAGAGCGAAACGAGACGAAGGAGGGTGAAAGAGAGCGAAACGAGACGAAGAAGGGTGAAAGAGAGCGAAACGAGACGAAGGAGGGCGAAAGAGAGCGAAAGGAGACGAAGGAGGGTTAAAGAGAGCGAAACGAGACGAAGGAGTGTGAAACAGAGCGAAACGAGACGAAGGAGGGTGAAAGAGAGCTAAACGAGACAAAGGAGAGTCAAAGAGAGCGAAACGAGATGAAGGAGGGTCAAAGAGGGCGAAACGAGATGAAGGAGGGTGAAACAGGGCGAAGCGAGACGATGGAGGATGAAAGAGAGCGAAACAAGGTGAAGGAGAGTAAAAGAGAGCGAAACGAGACGAAAGAGGGTAAAAGAGAGTGAAACGAGACGATGGAGGGTGAAAGAGAGCGAAAAGAGAGGAAGGAGGGTGAAAGAGAGCGAAACGAGACGAAGGAGGGTGAAAGAGAGTGAAACGAGATGTAGGAAGGTGAAAGGGAGTGAAACGAGACCAAAGAGGGAGAAAGAGAGAGAAACGAGAAGAAGGAAGGTGAAAGAGAGCGAAACGAGACAAAGGAGGGTGAAAGAGAGCGAAACGAGATGAAGGAGGGTGAAAGAGAGCGAAACGAGACGATGAAGGGTGAAAGAGAGCGAAACGAGACGAAGGAGGGTGAAAGAGAGCGAAAGGAGACAAAGGAGAGTGAAAGAGCGTGAAACAAGACGAAGGAGGGTGAAAG
Organism: Scyliorhinus torazame; assembly: GCF_047496885.1. Classification (NCBI taxonomy): domain Eukaryota; kingdom Metazoa; phylum Chordata; class Chondrichthyes; order Carcharhiniformes; family Scyliorhinidae; genus Scyliorhinus; species Scyliorhinus torazame. Next base: position 46,108,839 of record NC_092738.1, on the reverse strand, counting down.
AGAGCGAAAGGAGTCGAAGGAGGGTGAAAGAGAGCGGAACGAGACGAAGGAGGGTGAAAGAGAGCGAAAGGAGACGAAGGAGGGTGAAAGAGAGCGAAACGAGAGGAAGGAGGGTGAAAGAGAGCAAAACGAGACGAAGGAGTGTGAAACAGAGCGAAACGAGACGAAGGAACGTGAAAGAGAGCTAAAGGAGACGAAGGAGGGTCAAAGAGAGTGAAACGAGATGAAGGAAGGTCAAAGAGGGTGAAACAAGACGAAGGAGGGTGAAACAGGGCGATGCGAGACGATGGAGCATGAAAGAGAGCAAAACGAGATGAAGGAGGGTAAAAGAGAGCGAAACGAGACGAAGGAGGTCAAAGAGAGCGAAACGAGATGAAGGAGGGTCAAAGAGGGCGAAACGAGACGAAGGAGGGTGAAACAGGGCGAAGCGAGACGAAGGAGCATGAAAGAGAGCGAAACGAGATGAAGGAGGGTAAAAGAGAGCGAAACGAGACGAAAGGGGGTAAAAGAGAATGAAACGAGATGATGGAGGGTGAAAGAGAGCGAAAAGAGAGGAAGGAGGGTGAAAGAGAGCGAAACGAGATGAAGGAGGGTGAATGAGAGCGAAACGAGAGGAAGGAGGGTGAAGGAGAGCGAAACGAGACGAAGGAGCGTGAAAGAGAGCGAAAGAAGACAAAGGTGGGTGAAAGAGAGCGAAACGAGACGAAGGAGGGTGAAAGAGAGCGAAAGGAGACAAAGGTGGGTGAAAGAGAGCGGAACGAGACAAAGGAGGGTGAAAGAGAGCGAAAGGAGACGAAGGAGGGTGAAAGAGAGCGAAACGAGAGGAAGGAGGGTGAAACAGAGCAAAACGAGATGAAGGAGGGTGATAGAGAGCGAAACGAGACGAAGGAGGGTGAAAGAAAGCGAAACGAGACGAAGGAGGGTGAAAGAGAGCGAAAGGAGTCGAAGGAGGGTGAAAGAGAGCGGAACGAGACGAAGGAGGGTGAAAGAGAACAAAACGAGAAGAAGGAGGGTGAAAGTGAGCGAAACGAGACGAAGGAGGGTGAAAGAGAGCGTAACAAGATGAAGGAGGGTGGAAGAGAGCGAAACGAGAGCAAGGAGGGTGAAAGAGAGCGAAACCAGACGAAGGAGGGTGAAAGAGAGCAAAACGAGACGAAGGAGTGTGAAACAGAGCGAAACGAGATGAAAGAGCGTGAAAGAGCGCTAAACGAGACGAAGGAGGGTCAAAGAGAGCGAAACGAGATGAAGGAGGGTCAAAGAGGGCGAAACGAGACGAAGGAGGGTGAAACAGGGCGAAGCGAGACGAAGGACCATGAAAGAGAGTGAAACAAGATGAAGGAGGGTAAAAGAGAGCGAAACGAGACGACAGAGGGTGAAAGAGTGTGAAACGAGACGATGGAGGGTTAAAGAGAGCGAAACGAGAGGAAGGAGGGTGAAAGAGAGCGAAACGAGACGAAGGAGGGTGAAAGAGAGCGAAACGAGAGGAAGGAGGGTGAAAGAGAGCGAAACGAGACGAAGGAGGGTGTAAGAGATCAACACGAGACGAAGGAGGGTGAAAGAGAGCGAAAGGAGTCGAAGGAGGGTGAAACAGAGCAGAACGAGATGAAGGAGGGCGAAAGAGACCGAAATGAGATGAAGGAGGGTAAAAGAGACCGAAACGAGACGAAGGAGGGTGAACGAGAGCAAAACGAGACAAAGGAGGGTGAAAGAGAGCGAAACGAGAAGAAGGAGGGTGAAAGAGAGCGAAACGAGATGAAGGAGGGTAAAAGAGAGCGAAACGAGATGAAGGAGGGTCAAAGAGGGCGAAACGAGTTGAAGGAGGGTGAAAGAGAGTGAAACGAGACGAAGGAAGGTGAAAGAGAGTGAAACGAGACCAAAGAGGGTGAAAGAGAGAGAAACGAGAAGAAGGAAGGTGAAAGAGAGCGAAACGAGACAAAGGAGGGTGAAAGAGAGCGAAACGAGACGAAGGAGGGTGAAAGAGAGCGAAACGAGACGAAGAAGGGTGAAAGAGAGCGAAACGAGACGAAGGAGGGCGAAAGAGAGCGAAAGGAGACGAAGGAGGGTTAAAGAGAGCGAAACGAGACGAAGGAGGGTGAAAGAGAGCGAAAGGAGACAAAGGAGGGTGAAAGAGAGCGAAACGAGATGAAGGAGGGTGAAAGAGAGCGAAACGAGACGAAGAAGGGTGAAAGAGAGCGAAACGAGACGAAGGAGGGTGAAAGAGAGCGAAAGGAGACAAAGGAGAGTGAAAGAGAGCGAAACAAGATGAAGGAGGGTGAAAGAGAGCGAAAGGAGTCGAAGGAGGGTGAAAGAGAGCGGAACGAGACGAAGGAGGGTGAAAGAGAGCGAAAGGAGATGAAGGAGGGTGAAAGAGAGCGAAACGAGAGGAAGGAGGGTGAAAGAGAGCAAAACGAGACGAAGGAGTGTGAAACAGAGCGAAACGAGACGAAGGAACGTGAAAGAGAGCTAAAGGAGACGAAGGAGGGTCAAAGAGAGTGAAACGAGATGAAGGAAGGTCAAAGAGGGTGAAACAAGACGAAGGAGGGTGAAACAGGGCGATGCGAGACGATGGAGCATGAAAGAGAGCAAAACGAGATGAAGGAGGGTAAAAGAGAGCGAAACGAGACGAAGGAGGTCAAAGAGAGCGAAACGAGATGAAGGAGGGTCAAAGAGGGCGAAACGAGACGAAGGAGGGTGAAACAGGGCGAAGCGAGACGAAGGAGCATGAAAGAGAGCGAAACGAGATGAAGGAGGGTAAAAGAGAGCGAAACGAGACGAAAGGGGGTAAAAGAGAATGAAACGAGATGATGGAGGGTGAAAGAGAGCGAAAAGAGAGGAAGGAGGGTGAAAGAGAGCGAAACGAGATGAAGGAGGGTGAATGAGAGCGAAACGAGATGAAGGAGGGTGAAAGAGAGCGAAACGAGACGAAGGAGCGTGAAAGAGAGCGAAAGAAGACAAAGGTGGGTGAAAGAGAGCGAAACGAGACGAAGGAGGGTGAAAGAGAGCGAAAGGAGACAAAGGTGGGTGAAAGAGAGCGGAACGAGACAAAGGAGGGTGAAAGAGAGCGAAAGGAGACGAAGGAGGGTGAATGAGAGCGAAATGAGAGGAAGGAGGGTGAAACAGAGCAAAACGAGATGAAGGAGGGTGATAGAGAGCGAAACGCGACGAAGGAGGGTGAAAGAAAGCGAAACGAGACGAAGGAGGGTGAAAGAGAGCGAAAGGAGTCGAAGGAGGGTGAAAGAGAGCGTAACGAGACGAAGGAGGGTGAAAGAGAACAAAACGAGAAGAAGGAGGGTGAAAGTGAGCGAAACGAGACGAAGGAGGGTGAAAGAGAGCGTAACAAGATGAAGGAGGGTGGAAGAGAGCGAAACGAGAGCAAGGAGGGTGAAAGAGAGCGAAACCAGACGAAGGAGGGTGAAAGAGAGCAAAACGAGACGTAGGAGTGTGAAACAGAGCGAAACGAGATGAAAGAGCGTGAAAGAGCGCTAAACGAGACGAAGGAGGGTGAAACAGGGCGAAGCGAGACGAAGGACCATGAAAGAGAGTGAAACAAGATGAAGGAGGGTTAAAGAGAGCGAAACGAGAGGAAGGAGGGTGAAAGAGAGCGAAACGAGACGAAGGAGGGTGAAAGAGAGCGAAACGAGAGGTAGGAGGGTGAAAGAGAGCGAAACGAGACGAAGGAGGGTGAAAGAGTGTGAAACGAGACGATGGAGGGTTAAAGAGAGCGAAACGAGAGGAAGGAGAGTGAAAGAGAGCGAAACGAGACGAAGGAGGGTGAAAGAGAGCGAAACGAGAGGAAGGAGGGTGAAAGAGAGCGAAACGAGACGAAGGAGGGTGTAAGAGATGAAAACGAGACGAAGGAGGGTGAAAGAGAGCGAAAGGAGTCGAAGGAGGGTGAAAGAGAGCAGAACGAGATGAAGGAGGGCGAAAGAGACCGAAATGAGATGAAGGAGGGTAAAAGAGACCGAAACGAGACGAAGGAGGGTGAACGAGAGCGAAACGAGACAAAGGAGGGTGAAAGAGAGCGAAACGAGAAGAAGGAGGGTGAAAGAGTGCGAAACTAGATGAAGGAGGGTGAAAGAGAGCGAAACGAGATGAAGGAGGGTGGAAGAGAGCGAAACGAGTCGAAGGAGGGTGAAAGAGAGTGAAACGAGACGAAGGAAGGTGAAAGAGAGTGAAACGAGACCAAAGAGCGTGAAAGAGAGAGAAACGAGAAGAAGGAAGGTGAAAGAGAGCGAAACGAGACAAAGGAGGGTGAAAGAGAGCGAAACGAGACGAAGGAGGGTGAAAGAGAGCGAAACGAGACGAAGGAACGTGAAAGAGAGCTAAAGGAGACGAAGGAGGGTCAAAGAGAGTGAAACGAGATGAAGGAAGGTCAAAGAGGGTGAAACAAGACGAAGGAGGGTGAAACAGGGCGATGCGAGACGATGGAGCATGAAAGAGAGCAAAACGAGATGAAGGAGGGTAAAAGAGAGCGAAACGAGACGAAGGAGGTCAAAGAGAGCGAAACGAGATGAAGGAGGGTCAAAGAGGGCGAAACGAGACGAAGGAGGGTGAAACAGGGCGAAGCGAGACGAAGGAGCATGAAAGAGAGCGAAACGAGATGAAGGAGGGTAAAAGAGAGCGAAACGAGACGAAAGGGGGTAAAAGAGAATGAAACGAGATGATGGAGGGTGAAAGAGAGCGAAAAGAGAGGAAGGAGGGTGAAAGAGAGCGAAACGAGATGAAGGAGGGTGAATGAGAGCGAAACGAGAGGAAGGAGGGTGAAAGAGAGCGAAACGAGACGAAGGAGCGTGAAAGAGAGCGAAAGAAGACAAAGGTGGGTGAAAGAGAGCGAAACGAGACGAAGGAGGGTGAAAGAGAGCGAAAGGAGACAAAGGTGGGTGAAAGAGAGCGGAACGAGACAAAGGAGGGTGAAAGAGAGCGAAAGGAGACGAAGGAGGGTGAATGAGAGCGAAATGAGAGGAAGGAGGGTGAAACAGAGCAAAACGAGATGAAGGAGGGTGATAGAGAGCGAAACGGGACGAAGGAGGGTGAAAGAAAGCGAAACGAGACGAAGGAGGGTGAAAGAGAGCGAAAGGAGTCGAAGGAGGGTGAAAGAGAGCGTAACGAGACGAAGGAGGGTGAAAGAGAACAAAACGAGAAGAAGGAGGGTGAAAGTGAGCGAAACGAGACGAAGGAGGGTGAAAGAGAGCGTAACAAGATGAAGGAGGGTGGAAGAGAGCGAAACGAGAGCAAGGAGGGTGAAAGAGAGCGAAACCAGACGAAGGAGGGTGAAAGAGAGCAAAACGAGACGTAGGAGTGTGAAACAGAGCGAAACGAGATGAAAGAGCGTGAAAGAGCGCTAAACGAGACGAAGGAGGGTGAAACAGGGCGAAGCGAGACGAAGGACCATGAAAGAGAGTGAAACAAGATGAAGGAGGGTTAAAGAGAGCGAAACGAGAGGAAGGAGGGTGAAAGAGAGCGAAACGAGACGAAGGAGGGTGAAAGAGAGCGAAACGAGAGGTAGGAGGGTGAAAGAGAGCGAAACGAGACGAAGGAGGGTGAAAGAGTGTGAAACGAGACGATGGAGGGTTAAAGAGAGCGAAACGAGAGGAAGGAGAGTGAAAGAGAGCGAAACGAGACGAAGGAGGGTGAAAGAGAGCGAAACGAGAGGAAGGAGGGTGAAAGAGAGCGAAACGAGACGAAGGAGGGTGTAAGAGATGAAAACGAGACGAAGGAGGGTGAAAGAGAGCGAAAGGAGTCGAAGGAGGGTGAAAGAGAGCAGAACGAGATGAAGGAGGGCGAAAGAGACCGAAATGAGATGAAGGAGGGTAAAAGAGACCGAAACGAGACGAAGGAGGGTGAACGAGAGCGAAACGAGACAAAGGAGGGTGAAGGAGAGCGAAACGAGAAGAAGGAGGGTGAAAGAGTGCGAAACTAGATGAAGGAGGGTGAAAGAGAGCGAAACGAGATGAAGGAGGGTGGAAGAGAGCGAAACGAGTCGAAGGAGGGTGAAAGAGAGTGAAACGAGACGAAGGAAGGTGAAAGAGAGTGAAACGAGACCAAAGAGGGTGAAAGAGAGAGAAACGAGAAGAAGGAAGGTGAAAGAGAGCGAAACGAGACAAAGGAGGGTGAAAGAGAGCGAAACGAGACGAAGGAGGGTGAAAGAGAGCGAAACGAGACGAAGAAGGGTGAAAGAGAGTGAAACGAGACGAAGGAGGGCGAAAGAGAGCGAAAGGAGACGAAGGAGGGTTAAAGAGAGCGAAACGAGACGAAGGAGGGTGAAAGAGAGCGAAAGGAGACGAAGGAGGGTGAAAGAGAGCGAAAAGAGACGAAGGAGGGTGAAAGAGAGCGAAACGAGAGGAAGGAGGTTGAAAGAGAGCGAAACGAGACGAATGGGGGTGGAAGAGAGCAAAACAAGACGAAGGAGTGTGAAACAGAGCGAAACGAGACGATGGAGGGTGAAAGAGAGCGAAACGAGATGAAGGAGGGTCAAAGAGGTCGAAACGAGATGACGGAGGGTGAAACAGGTCAAAACGAGACGAAGGAGCATGAAAGAGAGCGAAACAAGGTGAAGGAGGGTAGAAGAGAGCGAAACGAGACGAAAGAGGGTAAAAGAGAGTGAAACGAGACGATGGAGGGTGAAAGAGAGCGAAAAGAGAGGAAGGAGGGTGAAAGAGAGCGAAATGAGACGAAGGAGGGTGAAAGAGAGTGAAACGAGATGAAGGAAGGTGAAAGAGAGTGAAACGAGACCAAAGAGGGAGAAAGAGAGAGAAACGAGAAGAAAAAAGGTGAAAGAGAGCGAAACGAGACAAAGGAGGGTGAAAGAGAGCGAAACGAGACGAAGGAGGGTGAAAGAGAGCGAAAGGAGTCGAAGGAGGGTGAAAGAGAGCGGAACGAGACGAAGGAGGGTGAAAGAGAGCGAAACGAGAGGAAGGAGGGTGAAAGAGAGCGAAACGAGACGAAGGAGGGTGGAAGAGAGCAAAACAAGACGAAGGAGTGTGAAACAGAGCGAAACGAGACGAAGGAGGGTGAAAGAGAGCTAAACGAGACAAAGGAGAGTCAAAGAGAGCGAAACGAGATGAAGGAGGGTCAAAGAGGGCGAAACGAGTCGAAGGAGGGTGAAAGAGATTGAAACGAGACGAAGGAAGGTGAAAGAGAGTGAAGCGAGACCAAAGAGGGTGAAAGAGAGAGAAACGAGAAGAAGGAAGGTGAAAGAGAGCGAAACGAGACAAAGGAGGGTGAAAGAGAGCGAAACGAGACGAAGGAGGGTGAAAGAGAGCGAAACGAGACGAAGAAGGGTGAAAGAGAGCGAAACGAGACGAAGGAGGGCGAAAGAGAGCGAAAGGAGACGAAGGAAGGTTAAAGAGAGCGAAACGAGACGAAGGAGGGTGAAAGAGAGCGAAAGGAGACGAAGGAGGGTGAAAGAGAGCGAAAAGAGACGAAGGAGGGTGAAAGAGAGCGAAACGAGAGGAAGGAGGTTGAAAGAGAGCGAAACGAGACGAAGGAGGGTGGAAGAGAGCAAAACAAGACGAAGGAGTGTGAAACAGAGCGAAACGAGACGATGGAGGGTGAAAGAGAGCGAAACGAGATGAAGGAGGGTCAAAGAGGGCGAAACGAGATGACGGAGGGTGAAACAGGGCAAAGCGAGACGAAGGAGCATGAAAGAGAGCGAAACAAGGTGAAGGAGGGTAGCAGAGAGCGAAACGAGACGAAAGAGGGTAAAAGAGAGTGAAACGAGACGATGGAGGGTGAAAGAGAGCGAAAAGAGAGGAAGGAGGGTGAAAGAGAGCGAAATGAGACGAAGGAGGGTGAAAGAGAGTGAAACGAGATGAAGGAAGGTGAAAGAGAGTGAAACGAGACCAAAGAGGGAGAAAGAGAGAGAAACGAGAAGACAAAAGGTGAAAGAGAGCGAAACGAGACAAAGGAGGGTGAAAGAGAGCGAAACGAGACGAAGGAGGGTGAAAGAGAGCGAAAGGAGTCGAAGGAGGGTGAAAGAGAGCGGAACGAGATGAAGGAGGGTGAAAGAGAGCGAAAGGAGACGAAGGCGGGTGAAAGAGAGCGAAACGAGACGAAGGAGGATGAAAGAGAGCGAAAGGAGTCGAAGGAGGGTGAAAGAGAGCGGAACGAGACGAAGGAGGGTGAAAGAGAGCGAAAGGAGACGAAGGAGGGTGAAAGAGAGCGAAACGAGAGGAAGGAGGGTGAAAGAGAGCGAAACGAGATGAAGGAGGGTGAAAGAGAGCAAAACGAGACGAAGGAGGGTGAAAGAGAGAGAAACGAGAAGAAAAAAGGTGAAAGAGAGCGAAACGAGACAAAGGAGGGTGAAAGAGAGCGAAACGAGACGAAGGAGGGTGAAAGAGAGCAAAAGGAGTCGAAGGAGGGTGAAAGAGAGCGGAACGAGACGAAGGAGGGTGAAAGCGAGCAAAAGGAGACGAAGGAGGGTGAAAGAGAGCGAAAAGAGACGAAGGAGGGTGAAAGAGAACGAAACGAGAGGAAGGAGGGTGAAAGAGAGCGAAACGAGACGAAGGAGGGTGAAAGAGAGCGAAAGGAGACGAAGGAGGGTGAAAGAGAGCGAAAAGAGACGAAGGAGGGTGAAAGAGAGCGAAACGAGAGGAAGGAGGTTGAAAGAGAGCGAAACGAGACGAAGGAGGGTGGAAGAGAGCAAAACAAGACGAAGGAGTGTGAAACAGAGCGAAACGAGACGATGGAGGGTGAAAGAGAGCGAAACGAGATGAAGGAGGGTCAAAGAGGGCGAAACGAGATGACGGAGGGTGAAACAGGGCAAAGCGAGACGAAGGAGCATGAAAGAGAGCGAAACAAGGTGAAGGAGGGTAGAAGAGAGCGAAACGAGACGAAAGAGGGTAAAAGAGAGTGAAACGAGACGATGGAGGGTGAAAGAGAGCCAAAAGAGAGGAAGGAGGGTGAAAGAGAGCGAAATGAGACGAAGGAGGGTGAAAGAGAGTGAAACGAGATGAAGGAAGGTGAAAGAGAGTGAAACGAGACCAAAGAGGGAGAAAGAGAGAGAAACGAGAAGAAAAAAGGTGAAAGAGAGCGAAACGAGACAACGGAGGGTGAAAGAGAGCGAAACGAGACGAAGGAGGGTGAAAGAAAGCGAAAGGAGTCGAAGGAGGGTGAAAGAGAGCGGAACGAGACGAAGGAGGGTGAAAGAGAGCGAAAGGAGACGAAGGAGGGTGAAAGAGAGCGAAACGAGACGAAGGAGGATGAAAGAGAGCGAAAGGAGTCGAAGGAGGGTGAAAGAGAGCGGAACGAGACGAAGGAGGGTGAAAGAGAGCGAAAGGAGACGAAGGAGGGTGAAAGAGAGCGAAACGAGAGGAAGGAGGGTGAAAGAGAGCGAAACGAGATGAAGGAGGGAGAAAGAGAGCAAAACGAGACGAAGGAGGGTGAAAGAGAGAGAAACGAGAAGAAAAAAGGTGAAAGAGAGCGAAACGAGACAAAGGAGGGTGAAAGAGAGCGAAACGAGACGAAGGAGGGTGAAAGAGAGCGAAAGGAGTCGAAGGAGGGTGAAAGAGAGCGGAACGAGACGAAGGAGGGTGAAAGCGAGTGAAAGGAGACGAAGGAGGGTGAAAGAGAGCGAAAAGAGACGAAGGAGGGTGAAAGAGAACGAAACGAGAGGAAGGAGGGTGAAAGAGAGCGAAACGAGACGAAGGAGGGTGGAAGAGAGCAAAACAAGACGAAGGAGTGTGAAACAGAGCGAAACGAGACGAAGGAGGGTGAAAGAGAGCTAAACGAGACAAAGGAGAGTCAAAGAGAGCGAAACGAGATGAAGGAGGGTCAAAGAGGGCGAAACGAGTCGAAGGAGGGTGAAAGAGAGTGAAACGAGATGAAGGAAGGTGAAAGAGAGTGAAACGAGACCAAAGAGGGTGAAAGAGAGAGAAACGAGAAGAAGGAAGGTGAAAGAGAGCGAAACGAGACAAAGGAGGGTGAAAGAGAGCGAAACGAGACGAAGGAGGGTGAAAGAGAGCGAAACGAGACGAAGAAGGGTGAAAGAGAGCGAAACGAGAAGAAGGAGGGCGAAAGAGAGCGAAAGGAGACGAAGGAGGGTTAAAGAGAGCGAAACGAGACGAAGGAGGGTGAAAGAGAGCGAAAGCAGACGAAGGAGGTTGAAAGAGAGCGAAAAGAGACGAAGGAGGGTGAAAGAGAGCGAAACGAGAGGAAGGAGGTTGAAAGAGAGCGAAACGAGACGAAGGAGGGTGGAAGAGAGCAAAACAAGACGAAGGAGTGTGAAACAGAGCGAAACGAGACGATGGAGGGTGAAAGAGAGCAAAACGAGATGAAGGAGGGTCAAAGAGGGCGAAACGAGATGACGGAGGGTGAAACAGGGCAAAGCAAGACGAAGGAGCATGAAAGAGAGCGAAACAAGGTGAAGGAGGGTAGAAGAGAGCGAAACGAGACGAAAGAGGGTAAAAGAGAGTGAAACGAGACGATGGAGGGTGAAAGAGAGCGAAAAGAGAGGAAGGAGGGTGAAAGAGAGCGAAATGAGACGAAGGAGGGTGAAAGAGAGTGAAACGAGATGAAGGAAGGTGAAAGAGAGTGAAACGAGACCAAAGAGGGAGAAAGAGAGAGAAACGAGAAGAAAAAAGGTGAAAGAGAGCGAAACGAGACAAAGGAGGGTGAAAGAGAGCGAAACGAGACGAAGGAGGGTGAAAGAGAGCGAAAGGAGTCGAAGGAGGGTGAAAGAGAGCGGAACGAGACGAAGGAGGGTGAAAGAGAGCGAAAGGAGACGAAGGAGGGTGAAAGAGAGCGAAACGAGACGAAGGAGGATGAAAGAGAGCGAAAGGAGTCGAAGGAGGGTGAAAGAGAGCGGAACGAGATGAAGGAGGGTGAAAGAGAGCGAAAGGAGACGAAGGAGGGTGAAAGAGAGCGAAACGAGAGGAAGGAGGGTGAAAGAGAGCGAAACGAGATGAAGGAGGGTGAAAGAGAGCAAAACGAGACGAAGGAGGGTGAAAGAGAGAGAAACGAGAAGAAAAAAGGTGAAAGAGAGCGAAACGAGACAAAGGAGGGTGAAAGAGAGCGAAACGAGACGAAGGAGGGTGAAAGAGAGCGAAAGGAGTCGAAGGAGGGTGAAAGAGAGCGGAACGAGACGAAGGAGGGTGAAAGCGAGCGAAAGGAGACGAAGGAGGGTGAAAGAGAGCGAAAAGAGACGAAGGAGGGTGAAAGAGAATAAAACGAGAGGAAGGAGGGTGAAAGAGAGCGAAACGAGACGAAGGAGGGTGGAAGAGAGCAAAACAAGACGAAGGAGTGTGAAACAGAGCGAAACGAGACGAAGGAGGGTGAAAGAGAGCTAAACGAGACAAAGGAGAGTCAAAGAGAGCGAAACGAGATGAAGGAGGGTCAAAGAGGGCGAAACGAGATGAAGGAGGGTGAAACAGGGCGAAGCGAGACGAAGGAGCATGAAAGAGAGCGAAACAAGGTGAAGGAGGGGAAAAGAGAGCTAAACGAGACGAAAGAGGGTAAAAGAGAGTGAAACGAGACGATGGAGGGTGAAAGAGAGCGAAAAGAGAGGAAGGAGGGTGAAAGAGAGCGAAACGAGACGAAGGAGGGTGAAAGAGAGTGAAACGAGATGAAGGAAGGTGAAAGGGAGTGAAACGAGACCAAAGAGGGAGAAAGGGAGAGAAACGAGAAGGAAGGTGAAAGAGAGCGAAACGAGACAAAGGAGGATGAAAGAGAGCGAAAGGAGTCGAAGGAGGGTGAAAGAGAGCGGAACGAGATGAAGGAGGGTGAAAGAGAGCGAAAGGAGACGAAGGAGGGTGAAAGAGAGCGAAACGAGAGGAAGGAGGGTGAAAGAGAGCGAAACGAGATGAAGGAGGGTGAAAGAGAGCAAAACGAGACGAAGGAGGGTGAAAGAGAGAGAAACGAGAAGAAAAAAGGTGAAAGAGAGCGAAACGAGACAAAGGAGGGTGAAAGAGAGCGAAACGAGACGAAGGAGGGTGAAAGAGAGCGAAAGGAGTCGAAGGAGGGTGAAAGAGAGCGGAACGAGACGAAGGAGGGTGAAAGCGAGCGAAAGGAGACGAAGGAGGGTGAAAGAGAGCGAAAAGAGACGAAGGAGGGTGAAAGAGAATAAAACGAGAGGAAGGAGGGTGAAAGAGAGCGAAACGAGACGAAGGAGGGTGGAAGAGAGCAAAACAAGACGAAGGAGTGTGAAACAGAGCGAAACGAGACGAAGGAGGGTGAAAGAGAGCTAAACGAGACAAAGGAGAGTCAAAGAGAGCGAAACGAGATGAAGGAGGGTCAAAGAGGGCGAAACGAGATGAAGGAGGGTGAAACAGGGCGAAGCGAGACGAAGGAGCATGAAAGAGAGCGAAACAAGGTGAAGGAGGGGAAAAGAGAGCTAAACGAGACGAAAGAGGGTAAAAGAGAGTGAAACGAGACGATGGAGGGTGAAAGAGAGCGAAAAGAGAGGAAGGAGGGTGAAAGGGAGCGAAACGAGACGAAGGAGGGTGAAAGAGAGTGAAACGAGATGAAGGAAGGTGAAAGGGAGTGAAACGAGACCAAAGAGGGAGAAAGGGAGAGAAACGAGAAGGAAGGTGAAAGAGAGCGAAACGAGACAAAGGAGGGTGAAAGAGAGCGAAACAAGACGAAGGAGGGTGAAAGAGAGCGAAACAAGACGAAGAAGGGTGAAAGAGAGCGAAACGAGACGAAGGAGGGTGAAAGAGAGCGAAAGGAGACAAAGGAGGGTGAAAGAGAGCGAAACGAGACGAAGGAGGGTGAAAGAGAGCGAAAGGAGTCGAAGGAGGGTGAAAAAGAGCGGAACGAGACGATGGACGGTGAAAGAGAGCGAAAGGAGACGAAGGAGGGTGAAAGAGAGCGAAACGAGAGGAAGGAGGGTGAAAGAGAGCGAAACGAGACGAAGGAGGGTGAAAGAGAGCAAAACGAGTCGAAGGAGTGTGAAACAGAGCGAAACGAGACGAAGGAGGGTGAAAGAGAGCTAAAGGAGACGAAGGAGGGTCAAAGAGAGCGAAACGAGATGAAGGAGGGTCAAAGAGGGTGAAACGAGACGAAGGAGGGGGAAACAGGGCGAAGCGAGACGAAGGAGCATGAAAGAGAGCGAAACGAGATGACGGAGGGTAAAAGAGAGCAAAACGAGACGAAAGAGGGTAAAAGAGAATGAAACGAGACGATGGAGGGTGAAAGAGAGTGAAAAGAGAGGAAGGAGGGTGAAAGAGAGCGAAACGAGATGAAGGAGGGTGAATGAGAGCGAAACGAGAGGAAGGAGGGTGAAAGAGAGCGAAACGAGACGAAGGAGCGTGAAAGAGAGCGAAACGAGCCAAAGAAGGGTGAAAGAGAGCGAAACGAGATGAAGGAGGGTGAAAGAGAGCGAAAGGAGACAAAGGTGGGTGAAAGAGAGCGGAACGAGATGAAGGAGGGTGAAAGAGAGCGAAAGGAGACGAAGGAGGGTGAAAGAGAGCGAAACGAGAGGAAGGAGGGTGAAAGAGAGAAAAACGAGATGAAGGAGGGTGAAAGAGAGCGAAAAGAGAAGAAGGAGGGTGAAAGAAAGCGAAACGAGACGAAGGAGGGTGAAAGAGAGCGAAAGGAGTCGAAGGAGGGTGAAAGAGAGCGGAACGAGACGAAGGAGGGTGAAAGAGAACGAAACGAGAAGAAGGAGGTTGAAAGAGAGCGAAACGAGATGAATGAGGGTGAATGAGAGCGAAACGAGACGAAAGAGGGTGAAAGGGAGAGAAACGAGAAGAAGGAAGGTGGAAGAGAGCGAAACGAGCCAAATGAGGGTGAAAGAGAGCAAAACGAGACGAAGAAAGGTGAAACAGAGCGAAACGAGATGAAGGAGGGTGAAAGAGAGCGAAAGGAGACGAAGAAGGGTGAAAGAGAGCGAAACGAGACGAAGGAGGGTGAAAGAGAGCGAAAGGAGACGAAGGAGGGTGAAAGAGAGCGGAACGAGATGAAGGAGGGTGAAAGAGAGCGAAAGGAGACGAAGGAGGGTGAAAGAGAACGAAACGAGAGGAAGGAGGGTGAAAGAGAGTGAAACGAGATGAAGGAGGGTGAAAGAGAGCAAAACGAGACGAAGGAGGGTGAAAGAGAGCGAAGCGAGACGAAGGAGCATGAAAGAGAGCAAAACGAGACGAAGGAGGGTAAAAGAGAGCGAAACGAGACGAAGGAGGGTCAAAGAGAGTGAAACAAGATGAAGGAGGGTCAAAGAGGGCGAGACGAAGGAGGGTGAAACAGGGCGAAGCGAGACGAAGGAGCATGTAAGAGAGCGAAACGAGATGACGGAGGGTAAAAGAGAGCGAAACGAGACAAAAGAGGGTAGAAGAGAATGAAACGAGATGATGGAGGGTGACAGAGAGAGAAAAGAGAGGAAGGAGGGTGAAAGAGAGCGAAACGAGATGAAGGAGGGTGAATGAGAGCGAAACGAGAGGAAGGAGGGTGAAAGAGAGCGAAACGAGACGAAGGAGTGTGAAAGAGAGCGAAACGAGCCAAAGAAGGGTGAAAGAGAGCGAAACGAGACGAAGGAGGGTGAAAGAGAGCGAAACGAGACAAAGGTGGGTGAAAGAGAGCGGAACGAGACAAAGGAGGGTGAAAGAGAGCGAAAGGAGACGAAGGAGGGTGAAAGAGAGCGAAACGAGAGGAAGGAGAGTGAAAGAGAGCAAAACGAGATGAAGGAGGGTGAAAGAGAGCGAAAAGAGACGAAGGACGGTGAAAGAGAGTGAAACGAGACAAAGGTGGGTGAAAGAGAGCGGAACGAGACGAAGGAGGTTGAAAGAAAGCGAAACGAGACGAAGGAGGGTGAAAGAGAGCGAAAGGAGTCGAAGGAGGGTGAAAGAGAGCGGAACGAGACGAAGGAGGGTGAAAGAGAACGAAACATGAAGAAGGAGGGTGAAAGAGAGCGAAACAAGACGAACGAGGGTGAAAGAGAGCGTAACAAGATGAAGGAGGGTGGAAGAGAGCGAAACGAGACGAAGGAGGGTGAAAGAGAGCGAAACGAGACCAAAGAGGGTGAAAGAGAGAGAAACGATAAGAAGGATGGTGAAAGAGAGCGAAACGAGACAAAGGAGTGTGAAAGAGAGCGAAACGAGATGAAGGAGGGTGAAAGAGAGCGAAACGAGACGAAGAAGGGGGAAAGAGAGCGAAACGAGACGAAGGAGGGTGAAAGAGAGCGAAAGGAGACGAAGGAGGGTGAAACAGAGCGAAACGAGACGAAGGAGGGTGAAAGAGAGCGAAATGAGACGAAGGAGGGTGAAAGAGAGTGAAACGAGATGAAGGAAGGTGAAAGAGAGTGAAACGAGACCAAAGAGGGAGAAAGAGAGAGAAACGAGAAGAAAAAAGGTGAAAGAGAGCGAAACGAGATGAAGGAGGGTCAAAGAGGGCGAAACGAGATGACGGAGGGTGAAACAGGGCAAAGCGAGACGAAGGAGCATGAAAGAGAGCGAAACAAGGTGAAGGAGGGTAGAAGAGAGCGAAACGAGACGAAAGAGGGTAAAAGAGAGTGAAACGAGACGATGGAGGGTGAAAGAGAGCGAAAAGAGAGGAAGGAGGGTGAAAGAGAGCGAAATGAGACGAAGGAGGGTGAAAGAGAGTGAAACGAGATGAAGGAAGGTGAAAGAGAGTGAAACGAGACCAAAGAGGGAGAAAGAGAGAGAAACGAGAAGAAAAAAGGTGAAAGAGAGCGAAACGAGACAACGGAGGGTGAAAGAGAGCGAAACGAGACGAAGGAGGGTGAAAGAAAGCGAAAGGAGTCGAAGGAGGGTGAAAGAGAGCGGAACGAGACGAAGGAGGGTGAAAGAGAGCGAAAGGAGACGAAGGAGGGTGAAAGAGAGCGAAACGAGACGAAGGAGGATGAAAGAGAGCGAAAGGAGTCGAAGGAGGGTGAAAGCGAGTGAAAGGAGACGAAGGAGGGTGAAAGAGAGCGAAAAGAGACGAAGGAGGGTGAAAGAGAGCGAAACGAGAGGAAGGAGGGTGAAAGAGAGCGAAACGAGATGAAGGAGGGAGAAAGAGAGCAAAACGAGACGAAGGAGGGTGAAAGAGAGAGAAACGAGAAGAAAAAAGGTGAAAGAGAGCGAAACGAGACAAAGGAGGGTGAAAGAGAGCGAAACGAGACGAAGGAGGGTGAAAGAGAGCGAAAGGAGTCGAAGGAGGGTGAAAGAGAGCGGAACGAGACGAAGGAGGGTGAAAGCGAGTGAAAGGAGACGAAGGAGGGTGAAAGAGAGCGAAAAGAGACGAAGGAGGGTGAAAGAGAACGAAACGAGAGGAAGGAGGGTGAAAGAGAGCGAAACGAGACGAAGGAGGGTGGAAGAGAGCAAAACAAGACGAAGGAGTGTGAAACAGAGCGAAACGAGACGAAGGAGGGTGAAAGAGAGCTAAACGAGACAAAGGAGAGTCAAAGAGAGCGAAACGAGATGAAGGAGGGTCAAAGAGGGCGAAACGAGTCGAAGGAGGGTGAAAGAGAGTGAAACGAGATGAAGGAAGGTGAAAGAGAGTGAAACGAGACCAAAGAGGGTGAAAGAGAGAGAAACGAGAAGAAGGAAGGTGAAAGAGAGCGAAACGAGACAAAGGAGGGTGAAAGAGAGCGAAACGAGACGAAGGAGGGTGAAAGAGAGCGAAACGAGACGAAGAAGGGTGAAAGAGAGCGAAACGAGAAGAAGGAGGGCGAAAGAGAGCGAAAGGAGACGAAGGAGGGTTAAAGAGAGCGAAACGAGACGAAGGAGGGTGAAAGAGAGCGAAAGGAGACGAAGGAGGTTGAAAGAGAGCGAAAAGAGACGAAGGAGCGTGAAAGAGAGCGAAACGAGAGGAAGGAGGTTGAAAGAGAGCGAAACGAGACGAAGGAGGGTGGAAGAGAGCAAAACAAGACGAAGGAGTGTGAAACAGAGCGAAACGAGACGATGGAGGGTGAAAGAGAGCAAAACGAGATGAAGGAGGGTCAAAGAGGGCGAAACGAGATGACGGAGGGTGAAACAGGGCAAAGCAAGACGAAGGAGCATGAAAGAGAGCGAAACAAGGTGAAGGAGGGTAGAAGAGAGCGAAACGAGACGAAAGAGGGTAAAAGAGAGTGAAACGAGACGATGGAGGGTGAAAGAGAGCGAAAAGAGAGGAAGGAGGGTGAAAGAGAGCGAAATGAGACGAAGGAGGGTGAAAGAGAGTGAAACGAGATGAAGGAAGGTGAAAGAGAGTGAAACGAGACCAAAGAGGGAGAAAGAGAGAGAAACGAGAAGAAAAAAGGTGAAAGAGAGCGAAACGAGACAAAGGAGGGTGAAAGAGAGCGAAACGAGACGAAGGAGGGTGAAAGAGAGCGAAAGGAGTCGAAGGAGGGTGAAAGAGAGCGGAACGAGACGAAGGAGGGTGAAAGAGAGCGAAAGGAGACGAAGGAGGGTGAAAGAGAGCGAAACGAGACGAAGGAGGATGAAAGAGAGCAAAAGGAGTCGAAGGAGGGTGAAAGAGAGCGGAACGAGATGAAGGAGGGTGAAAGAGAGCGAAAGGAGACGAAGGAGGGTGAAAGAGAGCGAAACGAGAGGAAGGAGGGTGAAAGAGAGCGAAACGAGATGAAGGAGGGTGAAAGAGAGCAAAACGAGACGAAGGAGGTGAAAGAGAGAGAAACGAGAAGAAAAAAGGTGAAAGAGAGCGAAACGAGACAAAGGAGGGTGAAAGAGAGCGAAACGAGACGAAGGAGGGTGAAAGAGAGCGAAAGGAGTCGAAGGAGGGTGAAAGAGAGCGGAACGAGACGAAGGAGGGTGAAAGCGAGCGAAAGGAGACGAAGGAGGGTGAAAGAGAGCGAAAAGAGACGAAGGAGGGTGAAAGAGAATAAAACGAGAGGAAGGAGGGTGAAAGAGAGCGAAACGAGACGAAGGAGGGTGGAAGAGAGCAAAACAAGACGAAGGAGTGTGAAACAGAGCGAAACGAGACGAAGGAGGGTGAAAGAGAGCTAAACGAGACAAAGGAGAGTCAAAGAGAGCGAAACGAGATGAAGGAGGGTGAAAGAGGGCGAAACGAGATGAAGGAAGGTGAAAGGGAGTGAAACGAGACCAAAGAGGGAGAAAGGGAGAGAAACGAGAAGGAAGGTGAAAGAGAGCGAAACGAGACAAAGGAGGGTGAAAGAGAGCGAAACAAGACGAAGGAGGATGAAAGAGAGCGAAACGAGACGAAGAAGGGTGAAAGAGAGCGAAACGAGACGAAGGAGGGTGAAAGAGAGCGAAAGGAGACAAAGGAGGGTGAAAGAGAGCGAAACGAGACGAAGGAGGGTGAAAGAGAGCGAAAGGAGTCGAAGGAGGGTGAAAAAGAGCGGAACGAGACGATGGACGGTGAAAGAGAGCGAAAGGAGACGAAGGAGGGTGAAAGAGAGCGAAACGAGAGGAAGGAGGGTGAAAGAGATCGAAACGAGACGAAGGAGGGTGAAAGAGAGCAAAACGAGTCGAAGGAGTGTGAAACAGAGCGAAACGAGACGAAGGAGGGTGAAAGAGAGCTAAAGGAGACGAAGGAGGGTCAAAGAGAGCGAAACGAGATGAAGGAGGGTCAAAGAGGGTGAAACGAGACGAAGGAGGGGGAAACAGGGCGAAGCGAGACGAAGGAGCATGAAAGAGAGCGAAACGAGATGACGGAGGGTAAAAGAGAGCAAAACGAGACGAAAGAGGGTAAAAGAGAATGAAACGAGACGATGGAGGGTGAAAGAGAGTGAAAAGAGAGGAAGGAGGGTGAAAGAGAGCGAAACGAGATGAAGGAGGGTGAATGAGAGCGAAACGAGAGGAAGGAGGGTGAAAGAGAGCGAAACGAGACGAAGGAGCGTGAAAGAGAGCGAAACGAGCCAAAGAAGGGTGAAAGAGAGCGAAACGAGATGAAGGAGGGTGAAAGAGAGCGAAAGGAGACAAAGGTGGGTGAAAGAGAGCGGAACGAGATGAAGGAGGGTGAAAGAGAGCGAAAGGAGACGAAGGAGGGTGAAAGAGAGCGAAACGAGAGGAAGGAGGGTGAAAGAGAGAAAAACGAGATGAAGGAGGGTGAAAGAGAGCGAAAAGAGAAGAAGGAGGGTGAAAGAAAGCGAAACGAGACGAAGGAGGGTGAAAGAGAGCGAAAGGAGTCGAAGGAGGGTGAAAGAGAGCGGAACGAGACGAAGGAGGGTGAAAGAGAACGAAACGAGAAGAAGGAGGGTGAAAGAGAGCGAAACGAGATGAAGGAGGGTGAATGAGAGCGAAACGAGACGAAAGAGGGTGAAAGGGAGAGAAACGAGAAGAAGGAAGGTGGAAGAGAGCGAAACGAGACAAATGAGGGTGAAAGAGAGCAAAACGAGACGAAGAAAGGTGAAACAGAGCGAAACGAGATGAAGGAGGGTGAAAGAGAGCGAAAGGAGACGAAGAAGGGTGAAAGAGAGCGAAACGAGACGAAGGAGAGTGAAAGAGAGCGAAAGGAGACGAAGGAGGGTGAAAGAGAGCCGAACGAGATGAAGGAGGGTGAAAGAGAGCGAAAGGAGACGAAGGAGGGTGAAAGAGAACGAAACGAGAGGAAGGAGGGTGAAAGAGAGTGAAACGAGATGAAGGAGGGTGAAAGAGAGCAAAACGAGACGAAGGAGGGTGAAAGAGAGCGAAGCGAGACGAAGGAGCATGAAAGAGAGCAAAACGAGACGAAGGAGGGTAAAAGAGAGCGAAACGAGACGAAGGAGGGTCAAAGAGAGTGAAACAAGATGAAGGAGGGTCAAAGAGGGCGAGACGAAGGAGGGTGAAACAGGGCGAAGCGAGACGAAGGAGCATGTAAGAGAGCGAAACGAGATGACGGAGGGTAAAAGAGAGCGAAACGAGACAAAAGAGGGTAGAAGAGAATGAAACGAGATGATGGAGGGTGAAAGAGAGAGAAAAGAGAGGAAGGAGGGTGAAAGAGAGCGAAACGAGATGAAGGAGGGTGAATGAGAGCGAAACGAGAGGAAGGAGGGTGAAAGAGAGCGAAACGAGACGAAGGAGTGTGAAAGAGAGCGAAACGAGCCAAAGAAGGGTGAAAGAGAGCGAAACGAGACGAAGGAGGGTGAAAGAGAGCGAAACGAGACAAAGGTGGGTGAAAGAGAGCGGAACGAGACAAAGGAGGGTGAAAGAGAGCGAAAGGAGACGAAGGAGGGTGAAAGAGAGCGAAACGAGAGGAAGGAGAGTGAAAGAGAGCAAAACGAGATGAAGGAGGGTGAAAGAGAGCGAAAAGAGACGAAGGACGGTGAAAGAGAGTGAAACGAGACAAAGGTGGGTGAAAGAGAGCGGAACGAGACGAAGGAGGTTGAAAGAAAGCGAAACGAGACGAAGGAGGGTGAAAGAGAGCGAAAGGAGTCGAAGGAGGGTGAAAGAGAGCGGAACGAGACGAAGGAGGGTGAAAGAGAACGAAACATGAAGAAGGAGGGTGAAAGAGAGCGAAACAAGACGAAGGAGGGTGAAAGAGAGCGTAACAAGATGAAGGAGGGTGGAAGAGAGCGAAACGAGACGAAGGAGGGTGAAAGAGAGCGAAACGAGACCAAAGAGGGTGAAAGAGAGAGAAACGATAAGAAGGATGGTGAAAGAGAGCGAAACGAGACAAAGGAGTGTGAAAGAGAGCGAAACGAGATGAAGGAGGGTGAAAGAGAGCGAAACGAGACGAAGAAGGGGGAAAGAGAGCGAAACGAGACGAAGGAGGGTGAAAGAGAGCGAAAGGAGACGAAGGAGGGTGAAACAGAGCGAAACGAGACGAAGGAGGGTGAAAGAGAGCGAAATGAGACGAAGGAGGGTGAAAGAGAGTGAAACGAGATGAAGGAAGGTGAAAGAGAGTGAAACGAGACCAAAGAGGGAGAAAGAGAGAGAAACGAGAAGAAAAAAGGTGAAAGAGAGCGAAACGAGATGAAGGAGGGTCAAAGAGGGCGAAACGAGATGACGGAGGGTGAAACAGGGCAAAGCGAGACGAAGGAGCATGAAAGAGAGCGAAACAAGGTGAAGGAGGGTAGAAGAGAGCGAAACGAGATGAAAGAGGGTAAAAGAGAGTGAAACGAGACGATGGAGGGTGAAAGAGAGCGAAAAGAGAGGAAGGAGGGTGAAAGAGAGCGAAATGAGACGAAGGAGGGTGAAAGAGAGTGAAACGAGATGAAGGAAGGTGAAAGAGAGTGAAACGAGACCAAAGAGGGAGAAAGAGAGAGAAACGAGAAGAAAAAAGGTGAAAGAGAGCGAAACGAGACAACGGAGGGTGAAAGAGAGCGAAACGAGACGAAGGAGGGTGAAAGAAAGCGAAAAGAGTCGAAGGAGGGTGAAAGAGAGCGGAACGAGACGAAGGAGGGTGAAAGAGAGCGAAAGGAGACGAAGGAGGGTGAAAGAGAGCGAAACGAGACGAAGGAGGATGAAAGAGAGCGAAAGGAGTCGAAGGAGGGTGAAAGAGAGCGGAACGAGACGAAGGAGGGTGAAAGAGAGCGAAAGGAGACGAAGGAGGGTGAAAGAGAGCGAAACGAGAGGAAGGAGGGTGAAAGAGAGCGAAACGAGATGAAGGAGGGTGAAAGAGAGCAAAACGAGACGAAGGAGGGTGAAAGAGAGAGAAACGAGAAGAAAAAAGGTGAAAGAGAGCGAAACGAGACAAAGGAGGGTGAAAGAGAGCGAAACGAGACGAAGGAGGGTGAAAGAGAGCGAAAGGAGTCGAAGGAGGGTGAAAGAGAGCGGAACGAGACGAAGGAGGATGAAAGCGAGCGAAAGGAGACGAAGGAGGGTGAAAGAGAGCGAAAAGAGACGAAGGAGGGTGAAAGAGAACGAAACGAGAGGAAGGAGGGTGAAAGAGAGCGAAACGAGACGAAGGAGGGTGGAAGAGAGCAAAACAAGACGAACGAGTGTGAACCAGAGCGAAACGAGACGAAGGAGGGTGAAAGAGAGCTAAACGAGACAAAGGAGAGTCAAAGAGAGCGAAACGAGATGAAGGAGGGTCAAAGAGGGCGAAACGAGTCGAAGGAGGGTGAAAGAGAGTGAAACGAGATGAAGGAAGGTGAAAGAGAGTGAAACGAGACCAAAGAGGGTGAAAGAGAGAGAAACGAGAAGAAGGAAGGTGAAAGAGAGCGAAACGAGACAAAGGAGGGTGAAAGAGAGCGAAACGAGACGAAGGAGGGTGAAAGAGAGCGAAACGAGACGAAGAAGGGTGAAAGAGAGCGAAACGAGAAGAAGGAGGGCGAAAGAGAGCGAAAGGAGACGAAGGAGGGTTAAAGAGAGCGAAACGAGACGAAGGAGGGTGAAAGAGAGCGAAAGGAGACGAAGGAGGTTGAAAGAGAGCGAAAAGAGACGAAGGAGGGTGAAAGAGAGCGAAACGAGAGGAAGGAGGTTGAAAGAGAGCGAAACGAGACGAAGGAGGGTGGAAGAGAGCAAAACAAGACGAAGGAGTGTGAAACAGAGCGAAACGAGACGATGGAGGGTGAAAGAGAGCAAAACGAGATGAAGGAGGGTCAAAGAGGGCGAAACGAGATGACGGAGGGTGAAACAGGGCAAAGCAAGACGAAGGAGCATGAAAGAGAGCGAAACAAGGTGAAGGAGGGTAGAAGAGAGCGAAACGAGACGAAAGAGGGTAAAAGAGAGTGAAACGAGACGATGGAGGGTGAAAGAGAGCGAAAAGAGAGGAAGGAGGGTGAAAGAGAGCGAAATGAGACGAAGGAGGGTGAAAGAGAGTGAAACGAGATGAAGGAAGGTGAAAGAGAGTGAAACGAGACCAAAGAGGGAGAAAGAGAGAGAAACGAGAAGAAAAAAGGTGAAAGAGAGCGAAACGAGACAAAGGAGGGTGAAAGAGAGCGAAACGAGACGAAGGAGGGTGAAAGAGAGCGAAAGGAGTCGAAGGAGGGTGAAAGAGAGCGGAACGAGACGAAGGAGGGTGAAAGAGAGCGAAAGGAGACGAAGGAGGGTGAAAGAGAGCGAAACGAGACGAAGGAGGATGAAAGAGAGCGAAAGGAGTCGAAGGAGGGTGAAAGAGAGCGGAACGAGATGAAGGAGGGTGAAAGAGAGCGAAAGGAGACGAAGGAGGGTGAAAGAGAGCGAAACGAGAGGAAGGAGGGTGAAAGAGAGCGAAACGAGATGAAGGAGGGTGAAAGAGAGCAAAACGAGACGAAGGAGGGTGAAAGAGAGAGAAACGAGAAGAAAAAAGGTGAAAGAGAGCGAAACGAGACAAAGGAGGGTGAAAGAGAGCGAAACGAGACGAAGGAGGGTGAAAGAGAGCGAAAGGAGTCGAAGGAGGGTGGAAGAGAGCGGAACGAGACGAAGGAGGGTGAAAGCGAGCGAAAGGAGACGAAGGAGGGTGAAAGGGAGCGAAAAGAGACGAAGGAGGGTGAAAGAGAACGAAACGAGAGGAAGGAGGGTGAAAGAGAGCGAAACGAGACGAAGGAGGGTGGAAGAGAGCAAAACAAGACGAAGGAGTGTGAAACAGAGCGAAACGAGACGAAGGAGGGTGAAAGAGAGCTAAACGAGACAAAGGAGAGTCAAAGAGAGCGAAACGAGATGAAGGAGGGTCAAAGAGGGCGAAACGAGATGAAGGAGGGTGAAACAGGGCGAAGCGAGACAAAGGAGCATGAAAGAGAGCGAAACAAGGTGAAGGAGGGGAAAAGAGAGCTAAACGAGACGAAAGAGGGTAAAAGAGAGTGAAACGAGACGATGGAGGGTGAAAGAGAGCGAAAAGAGAGGAAGGAGGGTGAAAGAGAGCGAAACGAGACGAAGGAGGGTGAAAGAGAGTGAAACGAGATGAAGGAAGGTGAAAGAGAGTGAAACGAGACCAAAGAGGGAGAAAGGGAGAGAAACGAGAAGGAAGGTGAAAGAGAGCGAAACGAGACAAAGGCGGGTGAAAGAGAGCGAAACAAGACGAAGGAGGGTGAAAGAGAGCGAAACGAGATGAAGAAGGGTGAAAGAGAGCGAAACGAGACGAAGGAGGGTGAAAGAGAGCGAAAGGAGACAAAGGAGGGTGAAAGAGAGCGAAACGAGACGAAGGAGGGTGAAAGAGAGCGAAAGGAGTCGAAGGAGGGTGAAAAAGAGCGGAACGAGACGATGGACGGTGAAAGAGAGCGAAAGGAGACGAAGGAGGGTGAAAGAGAGCGAAACGAGAGGAAGGAGGGTGAAAGAGAGCAAAACGAGACGAAGGAGGGTGAAAGAGAGCAAAACGAGTCGAAGGAGTGTGAAACAGAGCGAAACGAGACGAAGGAGGGTGAAAGAGAGCTAAAGGAGACGAAGGAGGGTCAAAGAGAGCGAAACGAGATGAAGGAGGGTCAAAGAGGGTGAAACGAGACGAAGGAGGGGGAAACAGGGCGAAGCGAGACGAAGGAGCATGAAAGAGAGCGAAACGAGATGACGGAGGGTAAAAGAGAGCAAAACGAGACGAAAGAGGGTAAAAGAGAATGAAACGAGACGATGGAGGGTGAAAGAGAGTGAAAAGAGAGGAAGGAGGGTGAAAGAGAGCGAAACGAGATGAAGGAGGGTGAATGAGAGCGAAACGAGAGGAAGGAGGGTGAAAGAGAGCGAAACGAGACGAAGGAGCGTGAAAGAGAGCGAAACGAGCCAAAGAAGGGTGAAAGAGAGCGAAACGAGATGAAGGAGGGTGAAAGAGAGCGAAAGGAGACAAAGGTGGGTGAAAGAGAGCGGAACGAGATGAAGGAGGGTGAAAGAGAGCGAAAGGAGACGAAGGAGGGTGAAAGAGAGCGAAACGAGAGGAAGGAGGGTGAAAGAGAGAAAAACGAGATGAAGGAGGGTGAAAGAGAGCGAAAAGAGAAGAAGGAGGGTGAAAGAAAGCGAAACGAGACGAAGGAGGGTGAAAGAGAGCGAAAGGAGTCGAAGGAGGGTGAAAGAGAGCGGAACGAGACGAAGGAGGGTGAAAGAGAACGAAACGAGAAGAAGGAGGGTGAAAGAGAGCGAAACGAGATGAAGGAGGGTGAATGAGAGCGAAACGAGACGAAAGAGGGTGAAAGGGAGAGAAACGAGAAGAAGGAAGGTGAAAGAGAGCGAAACGAGACAAATGAGGGTGAAAGAGAGCAAAACGAGACGAAGAAAGGTGAAACAGAGCGAAACGAGACGAAGGAGGGTGAAAGAGAGCGAAAGGAGACGAAGGAGGGTGAAAGAGAGCGAAACGAGACGAAGGAGGGTGAAAGAGAGCGAAAGGAGACGAAGGAGGGTGAAAGAGAACGAAACGAGAGGAAGGAGGGTGAAAGAGAGTGAAACGAGATGAAGGAGGGTGAAAGAGAGCAAAACGAGACGAAGGAGGGTGAAAGAGAGCGAAGCGAGACGAAGGAGCATGAAAGAGAGCAAAACGAGACGAAGGAGGGTAAAAGAGAGCGAAACGAGACGAAGGAGGGTCAAAGAGAGTGAAACAAGATGAAGGAGGGTCAAAGAGGGCGAGACGAAGGAGGGTGAAACAGGGCGAAGCGAGACGAAGGAGCATGAAAGAGAGCGAAACGAGATGACGGAGGGTAAAAGAGAGCGAAACGAGACAAAAGAGGGTAGAAGAGAATGAAACGAGATGATGGAGGGTGAAAGAGAGAGAAAAGAGAGGAAGGAGGGTGAAAGAGAGCGAAACGAGATGAAGGAGGGTGAATGAGAGCGAAACGAGAGGAAGGAGGGTGAAAGAGAGCGAAACGAGACGAAGGAGTGTGAAAGAGAGCGAAACGAGCCAAAGAAGGGTGAAAGAGAGCGAAACGAGACGAAGGAGGGTGAAAGAGAGCGAAACGAGACGAAGGACGGTGAAAGAGAGTGAAACGAGACAAAGGTGGGTGAAAGAGAGCGGAACGAGACGAAGGAGGTTGAAAGAAAGCGAAACGAGACGAAGGAGGGTGAAAGAGAGCGAAAGGAGTCGAAGGAGGGTGAAAGAGAGCGGAACGAGACGAAGGAGGGTGAAAGAGAACGAAACATGAAGAAGGAGGGTGAAAGAGAGCGAAACAAGACGAAGGAGGGTGAAAGAGAGCGTAACAAGATGAAGGAGGGTGGAAGAGAGCGAAACGAGACGAAGGAGGGTGAAAGAGAGCGAAACGAGACCAAAGAGGGTGAAAGAGAGAGAAACGATAAGAAGGATGGTGAAAGAGAGCGAAACGAGACAAAGGAGTGTGAAAGAGAGCGAAACGAGACGAAGGAGGGTGAAAGAGAGCGAAACGAGACGAAGAAGGGTGAAAGAGAGCGAAACGAGACGAAGGAGGGTGAAAGAGAGCGAAAGGAGACGAAGGAGGGTGAAACAGAGCGAAACGAGACGAAGGAGGGTGAAAGAGAGCGAAAGGAGTCGAAGGAGGGTGAAAGAGAGCGGAACGAGACGAAGGAGGGTGAAAGAGAGAGAAAGGAGACGAAGGAGGGTGAAAGAGAGCGAAACGAGAGGAAGGAGGGTGAAAGAGAGCGAAACGAGATGAAGGAGGGTGAAAGAGAGCAAAACGAGACGAAGGAGGGTGAAAGAGTGCGAAGCGAGACGAAGGAGCATGAAAGAGAGCAAAACGAGATGAAGGAGGGTAAAAGAGAGCGAAACGAGACGAAGGAGGGTCAAAGAGAGTGAAACGAGACGAAAGAGTGTAAAAGAGAGCGAAACGAGACGGTGTAGGGCGAAAGAGAGCGAAACGAGTCGCAGGAGGGAGAAAGAGAGCGAAACAAGACGATGGAGGGTGAAAAAGAGGGAAACGAGAGGAAGGAGCGTGAAAGAGAGCGAAACGAGATGAAGGAGGGTGAAAGAGAGCGAAACGAGACGAAGGAGGGTGTAAGAGAGCGAAACGAGACGAAGGAGGGGGAAAGAGAGCGAAACGAGACGAAGGAGGGTGAAAGAGAGCGAAAGGAGACGAAGGAGGGTGAAACAGAGCGAAACGAGACGAAGGAGGGTGAAAGAGAGCGAAATGAGACGAAGGAGGGTGAAAGAGAGTGAAACGAGATGAAGGAAGGTGAAAGAGAGTGAAACGAGACCAAAGAGGGAGAAAGAGAGAGAAACGAGAAGAAAAAAGGTGAAAGAGAGCGAAACGAGATGAAGGAGGGTCAAAGAGGGCGAAACGAGATGACGGAGGGTGAAACAGGGCAAAGCGAGACGAAGGAGCATGAAAGAGAGCGAAACAAGGTGAAGGAGGGTAGAAGAGAGCGAAACGAGATGAAAGAGGGTAAAAGAGAGTGAAACGAGACGATGGAGGGTGAAAGAGAGCGAAAAGAGAGGAAGGAGGGTGAAAGAGAGCGAAATGAGACGAAGGAGGGTGAAAGAGAGTGAAACGAGATGAAGGAAGGTGAAAGAGAGTGAAACGAGACCAAAGAGGGAGAAAGAGAGAGAAACGAGAAGAAAAAAGGTGAAAGAGAGCGAAACGAGACAACGGAGGGTGAAAGAGAGCGAAACGAGACGAAGGAGGGTGAAAGAAAGCGAAAAGAGTCGAAGGAGGGTGAAAGAGAGCGGAACGAGACGAAGGAGGGTGAAAGAGAGCGAAAGGAGACGAAGGAGGGTGAAAGAGAGCGAAACGAGACGAAGGAGGATGAAAGAGAGCGAAAGGAGTCGAAGGAGGGTGAAAGAGAGCGGAACGAGACGAAGGAGGGTGAAAGAGAGCGAAAGGAGACGAAGGAGGGTGAAAGAGAGCGAAACGAGAGGAAGGAGGGTGAAAGAGAGCGAAACGAGATGAAGGAGGGTGAAAGAGAGCAAAACGAGACGAAGGAGGGTGAAAGAGAGAGAAACGAGAAGAAAAAAGGTGAAAGAGAGCGAAACGAGACAAAGGAGGGTGAAAGAGAGCGAAACGAGACGAAGGAGGGTGAAAGAGAGCGAAAGGAGTCGAAGGAGGGTGAAAGAGAGCGGAACGAGACGAAGGAGGATGAAAGCGAGCGAAAGGAGACGAAGGAGGGTGAAAGAGAGCGAAAAGAGACGAAGGAGGGTGAAAGAGAACGAAACGAGAGGAAGGAGGGTGAAAGAGAGCGAAACGAGACGAAGGAGGGTGGAAGAGAGCAAAACAAGACGAACGAGTGTGAACCAGAGCGAAACGAGACGAAGGAGGGTGAAAGAGAGCTAAACGAGACAAAGGAGAGTCAAAGAGAGCGAAACGAGATGAAGGAGGGTCAAAGAGGGCGAAACGAGTCGAAGGAGGGTGAAAGAGAGTGAAACGAGATGAAGGAAGGTGAAAGAGAGTGAAACGAGACCAAAGAGGGTGAAAGAGAGAGAAACGAGAAGAAGGAAGGTGAAAGAGAGCGAAACGAGACAAAGGAGGGTGAAAGAGAGCGAAACGAGACGAAGGAGGGTGAAAGAGAGCGAAACGAGACGAAGAAGGGTGAAAGAGAGCGAAACGAGAAGAAGGAGGGCGAAAGAGAGCGAAAGGAGACGAAGGAGGGTTAAAGAGAGCGAAACGAGACGAAGGAGGGTGAAAGAGAGCGAAAGGAGACGAAGGAGGTTGAAAGAGAGCGAAAAGAGACGAAGGAGGGTGAAAGAGAGCGAAACGAGAGGAAGGAGGTTGAAAGAGAGCGAAACGAGACGAAGGAGGGTGGAAGAGAGCAAAACAAGACGAAGGAGTGTGAAACAGAGCGAAACGAGACGATGGAGGGTGAAAGAGAGCAAAACGAGATGAAGGAGGGTCAAAGAGGGCGAAACGAGATGACGGAGGGTGAAACAGGGCAAAGCAAGACGAAGGAGCATGAAAGAGAGCGAAACAAGGTGAAGGAGGGTAGAAGAGAGCGAAACGAGACGAAAGAGGGTAAAAGAGAGTGAAACGAGACGATGGAGGGTGAAAGAGAGCGAAAAGAGAGGAAGGAGGGTGAAAGAGAGCGAAATGAGACGAAGGAGGGTGAAAGAGAGTGAAACGAGATGAAGGAAGGTGAAAGAGAGTGAAACGAGACCAAAGAGGGAGAAAGAGAGAGAAACGAGAAGAAAAAAGGTGAAAGAGAGCGAAACGAGACAAAGGAGGGTGAAAGAGAGCGAAACGAGACGAAGGAGGGTGAAAGAGAGCGAAAGGAGTCGAAGGAGGGTGAAAGAGAGCGGAACGAGACGAAGGAGGGTGAAAGAGAGCGAAAGGAGACGAAGGAGGGTGAAAGAGAGCGAAACGAGACGAAGGAGGATGAAAGAGAGCGAAAGGAGTCGAAGGAGGGTGAAAGAGAGCGGAACGAGATGAAGGAGGGTGAAAGAGAGCGAAAGGAGACGAAGGAGGGTGAAAGAGAGCGAAACGAGAGGAAGGAGGGTGAAAGAGAGCGAAACGAGATGAAGGAGGGTGAAAGAGAGCAAAACGAGACGAAGGAGGGTGAAAGAGAGAGAAACGAGAAGAAAAAAGGTGAAAGAGAGCGAAACGAGACAAAGGAGGGTGAAAGAGAGCGAAACGAGACGAAGGAGGGTGAAAGAGAGCGAAAGGAGTCGAAGGAGGGTGGAAGAGAGCGGAACGAGACGAAGGAGGGTGAAAGCGAGCGAAAGGAGACGAAGGAGGGTGAAAGGGAGCGAAAAGAGACGAAGGAGGGTGAAAGAGAACGAAACGAGAGGAAGGAGGGTGAAAGAGAGCGAAACGAGACGAAGGAGGGTGGAAGAGAGCAAAACAAGACGAAGGAGTGTGAAACAGAGCGAAACGAGACGAAGGAGGGTGAAAGAGAGCTAAACGAGACAAAGGAGAGTCAAAGAGAGCGAAACGAGATGAAGGAGGGTCAAAGAGGGCGAAACGAGATGAAGGAGGGTGAAACAGGGCGAAGCGAGACAAAGGAGCATGAAAGAGAGCGAAACAAGGTGAAGGAGGGGAAAAGAGAGCTAATCGAGACGAAAGAGGGTAAAAGAGAGTGAAACGAGACGATGGAGGGTGAAAGAGAGCGAAAAGAGAGGAAGGAGGGTGAAAGAGAGCGAAACGAGACGAAGGAGGGTGAAAGAGAGTGAAACGAGATGAAGGAAGGTGAAAGAGAGTGAAACGAGACCAAAGAGGGAGAAAGGGAGAGAAACGAGAAGGAAGGTGAAAGAGAGCGAAACGAGACAAAGGCGGGTGAAAGAGAGCGAAACAAGACGAAGGAGGGTGAAAGAGAGCGAAACGAGATGAAGAAGGGTGAAAGAGAGCGAAACGAGACGAAGGAGGGTGAAAGAGAGCGAAAGGAGACAAAGGAGGGTGAAAGAGAGCGAAACGAGACGAAGGAGGGTGAAAGAGAGCGAAAGGAGTCGAAGGAGGGTGAAAAAGAGCGGAACGAGACGATGGACGGTGAAAGAGAGCGAAAGGAGACGAAGGAGGGTGAAAGAGAGCGAAACGAGAGGAAGGAGGGTGAAAGAGAGCAAAACGAGACGAAGGAGGGTGAAAGAGAGCAAAACGAGTCGAAGGAGTGTGAAACAGAGCGAAACGAGACGAAGGAGGGTGAAAGAGAGCTAAAGGAGACGAAGGAGGGTCAAAGAGAGCGAAACGAGATGAAGGAGGGTCAAAGAGGGTGAAACGAGACGAAGGAGGGGGAAACAGGGCGAAGCGAGACGAAGGAGCATGAAAGAGAGCGAAACGAGATGACGGAGGGTAAAAGAGAGCAAAACGAGACGAAAGAGGGTAAAAGAGAATGAAACGAGACGATGGAGGGTGAAAGAGAGTGAAAAGAGAGGAAGGAGGGTGAAAGAGAGCGAAACGAGATGAAGGAGGGTGAATGAGAGCGAAACGAGAGGAAGGAGGGTGAAAGAGAGCGAAACGAGACGAAGGAGCGTGAAAGAGAGCGAAACGAGCCAAAGAAGGGTGAAAGAGAGCGAAACGAGATGAAGGAGGGTGAAAGAGAGCGAAAGGAGACAAAGGTGGGTGAAAGAGAGCGGAACGAGACGAAGGAGGGTGAAAGAGAGCGAAAGGAGACGAAGGAGGGTGAAAGAGAGCGAAACGAGAGGAAGGAGGGTGAAAGAGAGAAAAACGAGATGAAGGAGGGTGAAAGAGAGCGAAAAGAGAAGAAGGAGGGTGAAAGAAAGCGAAACGAGACGAAGGAGGGTGAAAGAGAGCGAAAGGAGTCGAAGGAGGGTGAAAGAGAGCGGAACGAGACGAAGGAGGGTGAAAGAGAACGAAACGAGAAGAAGGAGGGTGAAAGAGAGCGAAACGAGATGAAGGAGGGTGAATGAGAGCGAAACGAGACGAAAGAGGGTGAAAGGGAGAGAAACGAGAAGAAGGAAGGTGAAAGAGAGCGAAACGAGACAAATGAGGGTGAAAGAGAGCAAAACGAGACGAAGAAAGGTGAAACAGAGCGAAACGAGACGAAGGAGGGTGAAAGAGAGCGAAAGGAGACGAAGGAGGGTGAAAGAGAGCGAAACGAGACGAAGGAGGGTGAAAGAGAGCGAAAGGAGACGAAGGAGGGTGAAAGAGAACGAAACGAGAGGAAGGAGGGTGAAAGAGAGTGAAACGAGATGAAGGAGGGTGAAAGAGAGCAAAACGAGACGAAGGAGGGTGAAAGAGAGCGAAGCGAGACGAAGGAGCATGAAAGAGAGCAAAACGAGACGAAGGAGGGTAAAAGAGAGCGAAACGAGACGAAGGAGGGTCAAAGAGAGTGAAACAAGATGAAGGAGGGTCAAAGAGGGCGAGACGAAGGAGGGTGAAACAGGGCGAAGCGAGACGAAGGAGCATGAAAGAGAGCGAAACGAGATGACGGAGGGTAAAAGAGAGCGAAACGAGACAAAAGAGGGTAGAAGAGAATGAAACGAGATGATGGAGGGTGAAAGAGAGAGAAAAGAGAGGAAGGAGGGTGAAAGAGAGCGAAACGAGATGAAGGAGGGTGAATGAGAGCGAAACGAGAGGAAGGAGGGTGAAAGAGAGCGAAACGAGACGAAGGAGTGTGAAAGAGAGCGAAACGAGCCAAAGAAGGGTGAAAGAGAGCGAAACGAGACGAAGGAGGGTGAAAGAGAGCGAAACGAGACGAAGGACGGTGAAAGAGAGTGAAACGAGACAAAGGTGGGTGAAAGAGAGCGGAACGAGACGAAGGAGGTTGAAAGAAAGCGAAACGAGACGAAGGAGGGTGAAAGAGAGCGAAAGGAGTCGAAGGAGGGTGAAAGAGAGCGGAACGAGACGAAGGAGGGTGAAAGAGAACGAAACATGAAGAAGGAGGGTGAAAGAGAGCGAAACAAGACGAAGGAGGGTGAAAGAGAGCGTAACAAGATGAAGGAGGGTGGAAGAGAGCGAAACGAGACGAAGGAGGGTGAAAGAGAGCGAAACGAGACCAAAGAGGGTGAAAGAGAGAGAAACGATAAGAAGGATGGTGAAAGAGAGCGAAACGAGACAAAGGAGTGTGAAAGAGAGCGAAACGAGACGAAGGAGGGTGAAAGAGAGCGAAACGAGACGAAGAAGGGTGAAAGAGAGCGAAACGAGACGAAGGAGGGTGAAAGAGAGCGAAACGAGACGAAGGAGGATGAAAGAGAGCGAAAGGAGTCGAAGGAGGGTGAAAGAGAGCGGAACGAGATGAAGGAGGGTGAAAGAGAGCGAAAGGAGACGAAGGAGGGTGAAAGAGAGCGAAACGAGAGGAAGGAGGGTGAAAGAGAGCGAAACGAGATGAAGGAGGGTGAAAGAGAGCAAAACGAGACGAAGGAGGGTGAAAGAGAGAGAAACGAGAAGAAAAAAGGTGAAAGAGAGCGAAACGAGACAAAGGAGGGTGAAAGAGAGCGAAACGAGACGAAGGAGGGTGAAAGAGAGCGAAAGGAGTCGAAGGAGGGTGGAAGAGAGCGGAACGAGACGAAGGAGGGTGAAAGCGAGCGAAAGGAGACGAAGGAGGGTGAAAGGGAGCGAAAAGAGACGAAGGAGGGTGAAAGAGAACGAAACGAGAGGAAGGAGGGTGAAAGAGAGCGAAACGAGACGAAGGAGGGTGGAAGAGAGCAAAACAAGACGAAGGAGTGTGAAACAGAGCGAAACGAGACGAAGGAGGGTGAAAGAGAGCTAAACGAGACAAAGGAGAGTCAAAGAGAGCGAAACGAGATGAAGGAGGGTCAAAGAGGGCGAAACGAGATGAAGGAGGGTGAAACAGGGCGAAGCGAGACAAAGGAGCATGAAAGAGAGCGAAACAAGGTGAAGGAGGGGAAAAGAGAGCTAATCGAGACGAAAGAGGGTAAAAGAGAGTGAAACGAGACGATGGAGGGTGAAAGAGAGCGAAAAGAGAGGAAGGAGGGTGAAAGAGAGCGAAACGAGACGAAGGAGGGTGAAAGAGAGTGAAACGAGATGAAGGAAGGTGAAAGAGAGTGAAACGAGACCAAAGAGGGAGAAAGGGAGAGAAACGAGAAGGAAGGTGAAAGAGAGCGAAACGAGACAAAGGCGGGTGAAAGAGAGCGAAACAAGACGAAGGAGGGTGAAAGAGAGCGAAACGAGATGAAGAAGGGTGAAAGAGAGCGAAACGAGACGAAGGAGGGTGAAAGAGAGCGAAAGGAGACAAAGGAGGGTGAAAGAGAGCGAAACGAGACGAAGGAGGGTGAAAGAGAGCGAAAGGAGTCGAAGGAGGGTGAAAAAGAGCGGAACGAGACGATGGACGGTGAAAGAGAGCGAAAGGAGACGAAGGAGGGTGAAAGAGAGCGAAACGAGAGGAAGGAGGGTGAAAGAGAGCAAAACGAGACGAAGGAGGGTGAAAGAGAGCAAAACGAGTCGAAGGAGTGTGAAACAGAGCGAAACGAGACGAAGGAGGGTGAAAGAGAGCTAAAGGAGACGAAGGAGGGTCAAAGAGAGCGAAACGAGATGAAGGAGGGTCAAAGAGGGTGAAACGAGACGAAGGAGGGGGAAACAGGGCGAAGCGAGACGAAGGAGCATGAAAGAGAGCGAAACGAGATGACGGAGGGTAAAAGAGAGCAAAACGAGACGAAAGAGGGTAAAAGAGAATGAAACGAGACGATGGAGGGTGAAAGAGAGTGAAAAGAGAGGAAGGAGGGTGAAAGAGAGCGAAACGAGATGAAGGAGGGTGAATGAGAGCGAAACGAGAGGAAGGAGGGTGAAAGAGAGCGAAACGAGACGAAGGAGCGTGAAAGAGAGCGAAACGAGCCAAAGAAGGGTGAAAGAGAGCGAAACGAGATGAAGGAGGGTGAAAGAGAGCGAAAGGAGACAAAGGTGGGTGAAAGAGAGCGGAACGAGACGAAGGAGGGTGAAAGAGAGCGAAAGGAGACGAAGGAGGGTGAAAGAGAGCGAAACGAGAGGAAGGAGGGTGAAAGAGAGAAAAACGAGATGAAGGAGGGTGAAAGAGAGCGAAAAGAGAAGAAGGAGGGTGAAAGAAAGCGAAACGAGACGAAGGAGGGTGAAAGAGAGCGAAAGGAGTCGAAGGAGGGTGAAAGAGAGCGGAACGAGACGAAGGAGGGTGAAAGAGAACGAAACGAGAAGAAGGAGGGTGAAAGAGAGCGAAACGAGATGAAGGAGGGTGAATGAGAGCGAAACGAGACGAAAGAGGGTGAAAGGGAGAGAAACGAGAAGAAGGAAGGTGAAAGAGAGCGAAACGAGACAAATGAGGGTGAAAGAGAGCAAAACGAGACGAAGAAAGGTGAAACAGAGCGAAACGAGACGAAGGAGGGTGAAAGAGAGCGAAAGGAGACGAAGGAGGGTGAAAGAGAGCGAAACGAGACGAAGGAGGGTGAAAGAGAGCGAAAGGAGACGAAGGAGGGTGAAAGAGAACGAAACGAGAGGAAGGAGGGTGAAAGAGAGTGAAACGAGATGAAGGAGGGTGAAAGAGAGCAAAACGAGACGAAGGAGGGTGAAAGAGAGCGAAGCGAGACGAAGGAGCATGAAAGAGAGCAAAACGAGACGAAGGAGGGTAAAAGAGAGCGAAACGAGACGAAGGAGGGTCAAAGAGAGTGAAACAAGATGAAGGAGGGTCAAAGAGGGCGAGACGAAGGAGGGTGAAACAGGGCGAAGCGAGACGAAGGAGCATGAAAGAGAGCGAAACGAGATGACGGAGGGTAAAAGAGAGCGAAACGAGACAAAAGAGGGTAGAAGAGAATGAAACGAGATGATGGAGGGTGAAAGAGAGAGAAAAGAGAGGAAGGAGGGTGAAAGAGAGCGAAACGAGATGAAGGAGGGTGAATGAGAGCGAAACGAGAGGAAGGAGGGTGAAAGAGAGCGAAACGAGACGAAGGAGTGTGAAAGAGAGCGAAACGAGCCAAAGAAGGGTGAAAGAGAGCGAAACGAGACGAAGGAGGGTGAAAGAGAGCGAAACGAGACGAAGGACGGTGAAAGAGAGTGAAACGAGACAAAGGTGGGTGAAAGAGAGCGGAACGAGACGAAGGAGGTTGAAAGAAAGCGAAACGAGACGAAGGAGGGTGAAAGAGAGCGAAAGGAGTCGAAGGAGGGTGAAAGAGAGCGGAACGAGACGAAGGAGGGTGAAAGAGAACGAAACATGAAGAAGGAGGGTGAAAGAGAGCGAAACAAGACGAAGGAGGGTGAAAGAGAGCGTAACAAGATGAAGGAGGGTGGAAGAGAGCGAAACGAGACGAAGGAGGGTGAAAGAGAGCGAAACGAGACCAAAGAGGGTGAAAGAGAGAGAAACGATAAGAAGGATGGTGAAAGAGAGCGAAACGAGACAAAGGAGTGTGAAAGAGAGCGAAACGAGACGAAGGAGGGTGAAAGAGAGCGAAACGAGACGAAGAAGGGTGAAAGAGAGCGAAACGAGACGAAGGAGGGTGAAAGAGAGCGAAAGGAGACGAAGGAGGGTGAAACAGAGCGAAACGAGACGAAGGAGGGTGAAAGAGAGCGAAAGGAGTCGAAGGAGGGTGAAAGAGAGCGGAACGAGACGAAGGAGGGTGAAAGAGAGAGAAAGGAGACGAAGGAGGGTGAAAGAGAGCGAAACGAGAGGAAGGAGGGTGAAAGAGAGCGAAACGAGATGAAGGAGGGTGAAAGAGAGCAAAACGAGACGAAGGAGGGTGAAAGAGTGCGAAGCGAGACGAAGGAGCATGAAAGAGAGCAAAACGAGATGAAGGAGGGTAAAAGAGAGCGAAACGAGACGAAGGAGGGTCAAAGAGAGTGAAACGAGACGAAAGAGTGTAAAAGAGAGCGAAACGAGACGGTGTAGGGCGAAAGAGAGCGAAACGAGTCGCAGGAGGGAGAAAGAGAGCGAAACAAGACGATGGAGGGTGAAAAAGAGGGAAACGAGAGGAAGGAGCGTGAAAGAGAGCGAAACGAGATGAAGGAGGGTGAAAGAGAGCGAAACGAGACGAAGGAGGGTGTAAGAGAGCGAAACGAGACGAAGGAGGGTGAAAGAGAGCGAAACGAGACCAAAGAGGGTGAAAGAGAGAGAAACGAGACGAAGGAAAGTGAAAGAGAGTGAAACGAGACAAAGGAGGGTGAAAGGGAGCGAAACGAGACGAAGGAGGGTGAAAAAGGGCGACGCGAGGCGAAGGAGCATGAAAGAGAGCGAAATGAGATGAAGGAGGGTGAAAGAGGGTGAAACGAGATGAAGAAGGATGAAAGAGAGCGAAACGAGACGAAGGAGGGTGAAAGAGAGCGGAACAAGACGAATGAAGGTGAAAGAGAGCAAAACGAGACGAAGGAGTGTGAAAGAGAGCGAAACGAGACGATGGAGGGTGAAAGAGAGGGAAACGAGAGGAAGGATGGTGAAAGAGAGCGAACCGAGACGAAGGAGGGTGAAAGGGAGCGAAACGAGAAGAAGGAGGGTGAAAGAGAGCAAAACGAGATGAAGGAGGGTGAAAGAGAGCGAAAAGAGACAAAGGAGGGTGAAAGAGGACGAAACGAGACGAAAGCGGGTGGAACAGAGCGAAACAATACGAAGGAGGGTGAAAAAGAGCGAAACGAGACGAAGGAGGGTGAAAAAGAGCAAAACGAGACGAAGGAGTGTGAAACAGAGCGAAACGAGACGAAGGATGATGAAAGAGAGCTAAACGAGACGAAGGAGGGTCAAAGAGAGCGAAACGAGATGAAGGAGGGCCAAAGAGGGCGAAACGAGATGAAGGAGTTTGAAAGAGAGCAAAACGACACGAAGGAGGGTGAAAGAGAGCGAAACAAGATGGTAGAGGGTGAAAGAGAGCGAAACGAGAGGAAGGAGGGTGAAAGAGAGCCAAACAAGACGAAGCAGGGTGAAAGAGAGCGAAACGAGACGAAGGAGGATGAAAGAGAGCGAAATGAGATGATGGAGGGTGAAAGAGAGCGAAGCGAGAACAAGAAAGGTGAAAGAGAGTGAAACGAGACGAAGGAGTGTGAAAGAGAGCGAAACGAGACGAAGGAGGGTGAAAGAGAGCGAAACGAGACGAAGGAGGGTGAAAGAGAGCGAAAAGAGTCTAAGGAGGGTGAAAGAGAGTGGAACGAGACGAATGAGGGTGAAAGAGTCGGAAACGAGACGAAGTAGGGTGAAAGAGAACGAATCGAGACGAAGGAGGGTGAAAGAGAGCGAAACGAGACGAAGGAGGGTGAAAGAGAGCGAAACGAGTGGAAGGAGTGTGAAAGAGGGCGAAACGAGACGAAGGCGGGTGGAACAGAGCGAAACAAGACGAAGGAGCATGAAAGAGCGCGAAACGAGAGGAAGGGGGGTGAAAGAGAGCAAAACGAGATGAAGGAGTGTGAAAGAGAGCGAAACAAGACGATGGAGGGTGAAAGAGAGCGAAACGAGAGGAACGAGGGTGAAAGAGAGCGAAACGAGACGAAGGAGGGTGAAAGAGAGCGAAACGAGAGGAAGGAGGGTGAAAGAGAGCAAAACGAGATGAAGGAGGGTGAAAGAGAGCGAAAAGAGACAAAGGAGGGCGAAAGACGATGAAACGAGACGAAGGCGGGTGAAAGAGAGCAAAACGAGATGAAGGAGTGTGAAAGAGAGCGAAACAAGACGATGGAGGGTGAAAGAGAGCGAAACGAGAGGAAGGGGGGTGAAAGAGAGCAAAACGAGATGAAGTAGTGTGAAAGAGAGCGAAACAAGACGATGGAGGGTGAAAGAGAGCGAAGCGAGAGGAACGAGGGTGAAAGAGAGCGAAAAGAGACGAAGGAGGGTGAAAGAGAGCGAAACGAGAGGAAGGAGGGTGAAAGAGAGCCAAACAAGACGAAGCAGGGTGAAAGAGAGCGAAACGAGACGAAGGAGGATGAAAGAGAGCGAAATGAGATGATGGAGGGTGAAAGAGAGCGAAGCGAGAAAAAGAAAGGTGAAAGAGAGTGAAACGAGACGAAGGAGTGTGAAAGAGAGCGAAACGAGACGAAGGAGGGTGAAAGAGAGCGAAACGAGACGAAGGAGGGTGAAAGAGAGCGAAAAGAGTCTAAGGAGGGTGAAAGAGAGTGGAACGAGACGAATGAGGGTGAAAGAGTCCGAAACGAGACGAAAGAGGGTGAAAGAGAACGAATCGAGACGAAGGAGGGTGAAAGAGAGCGAAACGAGACGAAGGAGGGTGAAAGAGAGCGAAACGAGTGGAAGGAGTGTGAAAGAGGGCGAAACGAGACGAAGGCGGGTGGAACAGAGCGAAACAAGACGAAGGAGCATGAAAGAGCGCGAAACGAGAGGAAGGGGGGTGAAAGAGAGCAAAACGAGATGAAGGAGTGTGAAAGAGAGCGAAACAAGACGATGGAGGGTGAAAGAGAGCGAAACGAGAGGAACGAGGGTGAAAGAGAGCGAAACGAGACGAAGTAGGGTGAAAGAGAGCGAAACGAGAGGAAGGAGGGTGAAAGAGAGCAAAACGAGATGAAGGAGGGTGAAAGAGAGCGAAAAGAGACAAAGGAGGGCGAAAGACGATGAAACGAGACGAAGGCGGGTGAAAGAGAGCAAAACGAGATGAAGGAGTGTGAAAGAGAGCGAAACAAGACGATGGAGGGTGAAAGAGAGCGAAACGAGAGGAAGGGGGGTGAAAGAGAGCAAAACGAGATGAAGGAGTGTGAAAGAGAGCGAAACAAGACGATGGAGGGTGAAAGAGAGCGAAGCGAGAGGAACGAGGGTGAAAGAGAACGAAACGAGACGAAGGAGGGTGAAAGAGAGCGAAACGAGAGGAAGGAGGGTGAAAGAGAGCAAAACGAGATGAAGGAGGGTGAAAGAGAGCGAAAAGAGACAAAGGAGGGCGAAAGACGACGAAACGAGACGAAGGCGGGTGGAACAGAGCGAAACAAGACGAAGGAGGGTGAAAGAGAGCGAAACGAGACGAAGGAGGGTGAAAGAGAGCGAAACGAGACGAAGGAGGGTGAAAGAGGGCGAAACGAGACGAAGGAGGGTGAAAGGGAGCAAAACGAGATGAAGGAGGGTGAAAGAGAGCGAAACGAGATGAAGGAGGGTGAAAGAGAGCGAAAAGAGACAAAGGAGGGTGAAAGAGGACGAAACGAGACGAAAGCAGGTGGAACAGAGCGAAACAAGATGAAGGAGGGTGAAAGAGAGCGAAACGAGACGAAGGAGGGTGAAAGAGAGCAAAACGAGACGAAGGAGAGTGAAACAGAGCGAAACGAGACTAAGGAGGATGAAAGAGAGCGAAACGAGATGAAGGAGGGTGATAGAGAGCTAAACGAGACGAAGGAGGGTCAAAGAGAGCGAAACGAGATGAAGGAGGGCCAAAGAGGGGGAAACGAGATGAAGGAGTTTGAAAGAGAGCGAAACGACACGAAGGAGGGTGAAAGAGAGCGAAACAAGACGGTCGAGGGTGAAAGAGAGCGAAACGAGAGGAAGGAGGGTGGAAGACAGCCAAACGAGATGAAGGAGGGTGAAAGAGAGCGAAACGAGACGAAGGAGGGTGAAAGAGAGCGAAACGAGACGAAGGAGGGTGAAAGAGAGCGAAATGAGACAAAGAAAGGTGAAAGAGAGCGAAACGAGACGAAAGAGTGTGAAAGAGAGCGAAACGAGACGAAGGAGGGTGAAAGAGAGCCAAACGAGACGAAGGAGGGTGAAAGAGAGCGAAAGGAGTCTAAGGAGGGTGAAAGAGAGTGGAACGAGACGAAGGAGGGTGAAAGAGACCGAAACGAGACGAAGGAGGGTGAAAAAGAATGAATCGAGACAAAGGAGGGTGAAAGAGAGCGAAACGAGACGAAGGAGGGTGAAAGAGAGCGAGACGAGATGAAGGAGGGTCAAAGAGAGCGAAACGAGATGAAGGAGGGTGAAAGAGAGCGAAACGAGACGAAGGAGGGTGAAAGAGAGCAAAACGAGACAAAGGAGTGTGAAAGAGAGCGAAACGAGACAATGGAGGGTGAAAGAGAGCGAAACGAGACGAAGCAGGGTGAAACAGAGCGAAAAGAGACAAAGGAGGGTGAAAGAGGACGAAACGAGACGAAGGCAGGTGGAACAGAGCGAAACAAGATGAAGGAGGGTGAAAGAGAGCGAAACGAGACGAATGAGGGTGAAAGAGAGCAAAACGAGACGAAGGAGTGTGAAAGAGAGCGAAACGAGACGATGGAGGGTGATAGAGAGGGAAACGAGAGGAAGGATGGTGAAAGAGAGCGAACCGAGACGAAGGAGGGTGAAAGAGAGCAAAACGAGATGAAGGAGGGTGAAAGAGAGCGAAAAGAGACAAAGGAGGGTGAAAGAGGACGAAACGAGACGAAAGCGGGTGGAACAGAGCGAAACAAGACGAAGGAGGTTGAAAGAGAGCGAAACGAGACGAAGGAGGGTGAAAGAGAGCGAAACGAGACGAAGGAGGGTGAAAGAGCGAAACGAGACGAAGGAGGGTGAAAGAGGGCGAAACGAGACGAAGGCGGGTGGAACAGAGCGAAACAAGATGAAGGAGGATGAAAGAGAGCG
Organism: Scyliorhinus torazame; assembly: GCF_047496885.1. Classification (NCBI taxonomy): domain Eukaryota; kingdom Metazoa; phylum Chordata; class Chondrichthyes; order Carcharhiniformes; family Scyliorhinidae; genus Scyliorhinus; species Scyliorhinus torazame. The sequence continues at coordinate 46,068,412 of NC_092738.1, read as the reverse complement.
AAACGAGACGAAGGAGGGTGAAAGAGAGCAAAACGAGACGAAGGAGTGTGAAAGAGAGCGAAACGAGACGATGGAGTGTGAAAGAGAGCGAAACGAGACGAAGGAGGGTGAAAGAGGGCGAAACGAGACGAAGGCGGGTGGAACAGAGCGAAACAAGACGAAGGAGGGTGAAAGAGAGCGAAACGAGATGAAGGAGGGTGAAAGAGAGCGAAAAGAGATAAAGGAGGGTGAAAGAGGACGAAACGAGACGAAAGAAGGTGGAACAGAGCGAAACAAGACGAAGAAGGGTGAAAGAGAGCGAAACGAGACGAAGGAGGGTGAAAGAGAGCAAAACGAGACGAAGGAGTGTGAAACAGAGCGAAACGAGACGAAGGATGATGAAAGAGAGCTAAACGAGACGAAGGAGGGTCAAAGAGAGCGAAACGAGATGAAGGAGGGCCAAAGAGGGCGAAACGAGATGAAGGAGTTTGAAAGAGAGCGAAACGACACAAAGGAGGGTGAAAGAGAGCGAAACAAGACGGTGGAGGGTGAAAGAGAGCGAAACGAGAGGAAGGAGGGTGAAAGAGAGCCAAACGAGACGAAGTAGGGTGAAAGAGAGCGAAACGAGACGAAGGAGGGTGAAAGAGAGCGAAACGAGACAAAGGAGGGTGAAAGAGAGCGAAACGAGACAGAGAAAGGTGAAAGAGAGCGAAACGAGACGAAGGAGTGTGAAAGAGAGTGAAACGAGACGAAGGAGGGTGCAAGAGAGCGAAACGAGACGAAGGCGGGTGGAACAGAGCGAAACAAGACGAAGGAGGATGAAAGAGAGCGAAACGAGACGAAGGAGGGTGAAAGAGAGCAAAACGAGACGAAGGAGTGTGAAAGAGAGCGAAACAAGACGAAGGAGTGTGAAACAGAGGGAAACGAGACGAAGGATGATGAAAGAGAGCTAAACGAGCCGAAGGAGGGTCAATGAGAGCGAAACGAGATGAAGGAGGGCCAAAGAGGGCAAAACGAGATGAAGGAGTTTGAAAGAGAGCGAAACGACACGAAGGAGGGTGAAAGAGAGCGAAACAAGACGGTGGAGGGTGAAAGAGAGCGAAACGAGAGGAAGGAGGGTGAAAGACAGCCAATCGAGACGAAGGAGGGTGAAAGAGAGCGAAACGAAACGAAGGAGGGTGAAAGAGAGCGAAACGAGACGAAGGAGGGTGAAAGAGAGCAAAACGAGACAAAGAAAGGTGAAAGAGAGCGAAACGAGACGAAGGAGGGTGAAATAGAGCGAAACAAGACGAAGGAGGGTGAAAGAGAGCGAAAGGAGTCTAAGGAGGGTGAAAGAGAGTGGAACGAGACGAAGGAGGGTGAAAGAGACCGAAACGAGACGAAGGAGGGTGAAAGAGAACAAATCGAGACGAAGGAGGGTGAAAGAGAGCGAAACGAGACCAAAGAGGGTGAAAGAGAGAGAAAAACGAGACGAAGGAAGGTGAAAGAGAGCAAAACGAGACGAAGGAGTGTGAAAGAGAGCGAAACGAGACGATGGAGTGTGAAAGAGAGCGAAACGAGACGAAGGAGGGTGAAAGAGGGCGAAACGAGACGAAGGCGGGTGGAACAGAGCGAAACAAGACGAAGGAGGGTGAAAGAGAGCGAAACGAGATGAAGGAGGGTGAAAGAGAGCGAAAAGAGATAAAGGAGGGTGAAAGAGGACGAAACGAGATGAAAGCAGGTGGAACAGAGCGAAACAAGACGAAGAAGGGTGAAAGAGAGCGAAACGAGACGAAGGAGGGTGAAAGAGAGCAAAACGAGACGAAGGAGTGTGAAACAGAGCGAAACGAGACGAAGGATGATGAAAGAGAGCTAAACGAGACGAAGGAGGGTCAAAGAGAGCGAAACGAGATGAAGGAGGGCCAAAGAGGGCGAAACGAGATGAAGGAGTTTGAAAGAGAGCGAAACGACACAAAGGAGGGTGAAAGAGAGCGAAACAAGACGGTGGAGGGTGAAAGAGAGCGAAACGAGAGGAAGGAGGGTGAAAGAGAGCCAAACGAGACGAAGTAGGGTGAAAGAGAGCGAAACGAGACGAAGGAGGGTGAAAGAGAGCGAAACGAGACAAAGGAGGGTGAAAGAGAGCGAAACGAGACAGAGAAAGGTGAAAGAGAGCGAAACGAGACGAAGGAGTGTGAAAGAGAGTGAAACGAGACGAAGGAGGGTGCAAGAGAGCGAAACGAGACGAAGGCGGGTGGAACAGAGCGAAACAAGACGAAGGAGGATGAAAGAGAGCGAAACGAGACGAAGGAGGGTGAAAGAGAGCAAAACGAGACGAAGGAGTGTGAAAGAGAGCGAAACAAGACGAAGGAGTGTGAAACAGAGGGAAACGAGACGAAGGATGATGAAAGAGAGCTAAACGAGCCGAAGGAGGGTCAATGAGAGCGAAACGAGATGAAGGAGGGCCAAAGAGGGCAAAACGAGATGAAGGAGTTTGAAAGAGAGCGAAACGACACGAAGGAGGGTGAAAGAGAGCGAAACGAGACGAAGGAGGGTGAAAGAGACCAAAACGAGACAAAGAAAGGTGAAAGAGAGCGAAACGAGACGAAGGAGGGTGAAATAGAGCGAAACAAGACGAAGGAGGGTGAAAGAGAGCGAAAGGAGTCTAAGGAGGGTGAAAGAGAGTGGAACGAGACGAAGGAGGGTGAAAGAGACCGAAACGAGACGAAGGAGGGTGAAAGAGAACGAATCGAGACGAAGGAGGGTGAAAGAGAGCGAAACGAGACCAAAGAGGGTGAAAGAGAGAGAAAAACGAGACGAAGGAAGGTGAAAGAGAGTGTAACGAGACGAAGGAAGGTGAAAGGGAGTGAAACGAGATGAAGGAGGGTGAAAGAGAGCGAAACGAGACGAAGGAGGGTGAAAGGGAGCGAAACGAGATGAAGGAGGGTGAAAGAGAGCGAAACGAGATGAAGGAGGGTGAAAGAGAGCGAAACGAGATGAAGGAGGGTGAAAGAGAGCGAAACGAGATGAAGGAGGGTGAAAGAGAGCGAAACGAGACGAAGGAGGGTGAAAGAGGGCGAAACGAGACGAAGGCGTGTGGAACAGAGCGAAACAAGTCGAAGGAGGATGAAAGAGAGCGAAACGAGATGAAGGAGGGTGAAAGAGAGCAAAACGAGACGAAGGAATGTGAAAGAGAGCGAAACGAGACGATGGAGTGTGAAAGAGAGCGAAACGAGACGAAGGAGGGTGAAAGAGGGCGAAACGAGACGAAGGCGGGTGGAACAGAACGAAACAAGACGAAGGAGGATGAAAGAGAGAGAAACGAGACGAAGGAGGGTGAAAGAGAGCAAAACGAGACGAAGGAGTGTGAAAGAGAGCGAAACGAGACGATGGAGTGTGAAAGAGAGCGAAACGAGAGGAAGGAGGGTGAAAGAGAGCGAACCGAGACGAAGGAGGGTGAAAGAGAGCGAAACGAGTGGAAGGAGGGTGAAAGAGAGCGAAACGAGACGAAGTAGGGTGAAAGGGAGCAAAACGAGATGAAGGAGGTTGAAAGAGAGCGAAACGAGATGAACGAGGGTGAAGGAGAGCGAAAAGAGACTAAGGAGGGTGAGCGAGGGCGAAACGAGACGAAGGCAGGTGGAACAGAGCGAAACGAGACGAAGGAAGGTGATAGAGAGCAAAACGAGACGAAGGAGTGTGAAACAGAGTGAAATGAGACGAAGGAGGATGAAAGAGAGCTGAACGAGACGAGGGAGGGGCAAAGAGAGCGAAACGAGATGAAGGAGGGTGAAAGAGAGCGGAACGAGATTAATGAGGGTGAAAGAGAGCAAAACGACACGAAGGAGTGTGAAAGAGAGCGAAACGAGACGATGGAGGGTGAAAGAGAGGGAAACGAGAGGAAGGATGTTGAAAGAGAGCGAACCGAGACGAAGGAGTGTGAAAGGGAGCAAAACGAGATGAAGGAGGGCGAAAGAGAGCAAAACGGGATGAAGGAGGGTGAAAGAGAGCGAAAAGAGACAAAGGAGGGTGAAAGAGGACGAAACGAGACGAAAGCAGGTGGAACAGAGCGAAACAAGACGAAGGAGGGTGAAAGAGAGCGAAACGAGACGAAGGAGGGTGAAAGAGAGCAAAACGAGACGAAGGAGTGTGAAACAGAGCGAAACGAGACGAAGGATGATGAAAGAGAACTAAACGAGACGAAGGAGGGTCAAAGAGAGCGAAACGAGATGAAGGAGGGCCAAAGAGGGGGAAACGAGATGAAGGAGTTTGAAAGAGAGCGAAACGACACGAAGGAGGATGAAAGAGAGCGAAACAAGACGGTGGAGGGTGAAAGAGAGCGAAACGAGAGGAAGGAGGGTGGAAGAGAGCCAAACGAGATGAAGGAGGGTGAAAGAGAGCGAAACGAGACGAAGGTGGGTGAAAGAGAGCGAAACGAGACGAAGGAGGGTGAAAGAGAGCGAAATGAGACAAAGAAAGGTGAAAGAGAGCGAAACGAGACGAACGAGTGTGAAAGAGACCGAAACGAGACGAAGGAGGGTGAAAGAGAGCCAAACGAGACGAAGGAGGGTGAAAGAGAGCGAATGGAGTCTAAGGAGGGTGAAAGAGAGTGGAACGAGATGAAGGAGGGTGAAAGAGACCGAAACGAGACGAAGGAGGGTGAAAGAGAATGAATCGAGACAAAGGAGGGTGAAAGAGAGCGAAACGAGACGATGGAGGGTGAAAGAGAGGGAAACGAGAGGAAGGATGGTGAAAGAGAGCGAACCGAGACGAAGGAGGGTGAAAGGGAGCGAAACGAGAAGAAGGAGGGTGAAAGAGAGCAAAACGAGACGAAGGAGTGTGAAACAGAGCGAAACGAGACGAAGGATGATGAAGGAGAGCTAAACGAGACGAAGGAGGGTCAAAGAGAGCGAAACGAGATGAAGGAGGGCCAAAGAGGGCGAAACGAGATGAAGGAGTTTGAAAGAGAGCGAAACGACACGAAGGAGGGTGAAAGAGAGCGAAACAAGATGGTGGAGGGTGAAAGAGAGCGAAACGAGAGGAAGGAGGGTGAAAGAGAGCCAAACAAGACGAAGGAGGGTGAAAGAGAGCGAAACGAGACGAAGGAGGGTGAAAGAGAGCGAAACGAGATGATGGAGGGTGAAAGAGAGCGAAGCGAGACAAAGAAAGGTGAAAGAGAGCGAAACTAGACGAAGGAGTGTGAAAGAGAGCGAAACGAGACGAAGGAGGGTGAAAGAGAGCGAAACGCGACTAAGGAGGGTGAAAGAGAGCGAAAGGAGTCTAAGGAGGGTGAAAGAGAGTGGAACGAGACGAATGAGGGTGAAAGAGTCCGAAACGAGACGAAGGAGGGTGAAAGAGAACGAATCGAGACGAAGGAGAGTGAAAGAGAGCGAAACGAGACGAAGGAGGGTGAAAGAGAGCGAAACGAGTGGAAGGAGTGTGAAAGAGGGCGAAACGAGACGAAGGCGGGTGGAACAGAGCGAAACAAGACGAAGGAGGATGAGAGAGCGCGAAACGAGAGGAAGGGGGGTGAAAGAGAGCAAAACGAGATGAAGGAGTGTGAAAGAGAGCGAAACGAGACGATGGAGGGTGAAAGAGAGCGAAACGAGAGGAACGAGGGTGAAAGAGAGCGAAACGAGACGAAGGAGGGTGAAAGAGAGCGAAACGAGAGGAAGGAGGGTGAAAGAGAGCAAAACGAGATGAAGGAGGGTGAAAGAGAGCGAAAAGAGACAAAGGAGGGCGAAAGACGACGAAACGAGACGAAGGCGGGTGGAACAGAGCGAAACAAGACGAAGGAGGGTGAAAGAGAGCGAAACGAGACGAAGGAGGGTGAAAGAGAGCAAAACGAGATGAAGGAGTGTGAAACAGAGCGAAACGAGACGAAGGAGGATGAAAGAGAGCTAAACGAGATGAGGGAGGGGCAAAGAGAGCGAAACGAGATGAAGGAGGGTGAAAGAGGGTGAAACGAGATGAAGGAGGGTGAAAGAGTGCGAAACGAGACGAAGGAGGGTGAAAGAGAGCGAAACGAGACGAAGGAGGGTGAAAGAGGGCGAAACGAGACGAAGGAGGGTGAAAGGGAGCAAACCGAGATGAAGGAGGGTGAAAGAGAGCGAAACGAGACGAAGGAGGGTCAAAGAGAGCGAAACGAGATGAAGGAGGGCCAAAGAGGGCGAAACGAGATGAAGGAGTTTGAAAGAGAGCGAAACGACACAAAGGAGGGTGAAAGAGAGCGAAACAAGACGGTGGAGGGTGAAAGAGAGCGAAACGAGAGGAAGGAGGGTGAAAGAGAGCCAAACGAGACGAAGTAGGGTGAAAGAGAGCGAAACGAGACGAAGGAGGGTGAAAGAGAGCGAAACGAGACAAAGGAGGGTGAAAGAGAGCGAAACGAGACAGAGAAAGGTGAAAGAGAGCGAAACGAGACGAAGGAGTGTGAAAGAGAGTGAAACGAGACGAAGGAGGGTGCAAGAGAGCGAAACGAGACGAAGGCGGGTGGAACAGAGCGAAACAAGACGAAGGAGGATGAAAGAGAGCGAAACGAGACGAAGGAGGGTGAAAGAGAGCAAAACGAGACGAAGGAGTGTGAAAGAGAGCGAAACAAGACGAAGGAGTGTGAAACAGAGGGAAACGAGACGAAGGATGATGAAAGAGAGCTAAACGAGCCGAAGGAGGGTCAATGAGAGCGAAACGAGATGAAGGAGGGCCAAAGAGGGCAAAACGAGATGAAGGAGTTTGAAAGAGAGCGAAACGACACGAAGGAGGGTGAAAGAGAGCGAAACAAGACGGTGGAGGGTGAAAGAGAGCGAAACGAGAGGAAGGAGGGTGAAAGACAGCCAATCGAGACGAAGGAGGGTGAAAGAGAGCGAAACGAAACGAAGGAGGGTGAAAGAGAGCGAAACGAGACGAAGGAGGGTGAAAGAGAGCAAAACGAGACAAAGAAAGGTGAAAGAGAGCGAAACGAGACGAAGGAGGGTGAAATAGAGCGAAACAAGACGAAGGAGGGTGAAAGAGAGCGAAAGGAGTCTAAGGAGGGTGAAAGAGAGTGGAACGAGACGAAGGAGGGTGAAAGAGACCGAAACGAGACGAAGGAGGGTGAAAGAGAACAAATCGAGACGAAGGAGGGTGAAAGAGAGCGAAACGAGACCAAAGAGGGTGAAAGAGAGAGAAAAACGAGACGAAGGAAGGTGAAAGAGAGCAAAACGAGACGAAGGAGTGTGAAAGAGAGCGAAACGAGACGATGGAGTGTGAAAGAGAGCGAAACGAGACGAAGGAGGGTGAAAGAGGGCGAAACGAGACGAAGGCGGGTGGAACAGAGCGAAACAAGACGAAGGAGGGTGAAAGAGAGCGAAACGAGATGAAGGAGGGTGAAAGAGAGCGAAAAGAGATAAAGGAGGGTGAAAGAGGACGAAACGAGACGAAAGCAGGTGGAACAGAGCGAAACAAGACGAAGAAGGGTGAAAGAGAGCGAAACGAGACGAAGGAGGGTGAAAGAGAGCAAAACGAGACGAAGGAGTGTGAAACAGAGCGAAACGAGACGAAGGATGATGAAAGAGAGCTAAACGAGACGAAGGAGGGTCAAAGAGAGCGAAACGAGATGAAGGAGGGCCAAAGAGGGCGAAACGAGATGAAGGAGTTTGAAAGAGAGCGAAACGACACAAAGGAGGGTGAAAGAGAGCGAAACAAGACGGTGGAGGGTGAAAGAGAGCGAAACGAGAGGAAGGAGGGTGAAAGAGAGCCAAACGAGACGAAGTAGGGTGAAAGAGAGCGAAACGAGACGAAGGAGGGTGAAAGAGAGCGAAACGAGACAAAGGAGGGTGAAAGAGAGCGAAACGAGACAGAGAAAGGTGAAAGAGAGCGAAACGAGACGAAGGAGTGTGAAAGAGAGTGAAACGAGACGAAGGAGGGTGCAAGAGAGCGAAACGAGACGAAGGCGGGTGGAACAGAGCGAAACAAGACGAAGGAGGATGAAAGAGAGCGAAACGAGACGAAGGAGGGTGAAAGAGAGCAAAACGAGACGAAGGAGTGTGAAAGAGAGCGAAACAAGACGAAGGAGTGTGAAACAGAGGGAAACGAGACGAAGGATGATGAAAGAGAGCTAAACGAGCCGAAGGAGGGTCAATGAGAGCGAAACGAGATGAAGGAGGGCCAAAGAGGGCAAAACGAGATGAAGGAGTTTGAAAGAGAGCGAAACGACACGAAGGAGGGTGAAAGAGAGCGAAACGAGACGAAGGAGGGTGAAAGAGACCAAAACGAGACAAAGAAAGGTGAAAGAGAGCGAAACGAGACGAAGGAGGGTGAAATAGAGCGAAACAAGACGAAGGAGGGTGAAAGAGAGCGAAAGGAGTCTAAGGAGGGTGAAAGAGAGTGGAACGAGACGAAGGAGGGTGAAAGAGACCGAAACGAGACGAAGGAGGGTGAAAGAGAACGAATCGAGACGAAGGAGGGTGAAAGAGAGCGAAACGAGACCAAAGAGGGTGAAAGAGAGAGAAAAACGAGACGAAGGAAGGTGAAAGAGAGTGTAACGAGACGAAGGAAGGTGAAAGGGAGTGAAACGAGATGAAGGAGGGTGAAAGAGAGCGAAACGAGACGAAGGAGGGTGAAAGGGAGCGAAACGAGATGAAGGAGGGTGAAAGAGAGCGAAACGAGATGAAGGAGGGTGAAAGAGAGCGAAACGAGATGAAGGAGGGTGAAAGAGAGCGAAACGAGATGAAGGAGGGTGAAAGAGAGCGAAACGAGACGAAGGAGGGTGAAAGAGGGCGAAACGAGACGAAGGCGTGTGGAACAGAGCGAAACAAGTCGAAGGAGGATGAAAGAGAGCGAAACGAGATGAAGGAGGGTGAAAGAGAGCAAAACGAGACGAAGGAATGTGAAAGAGAGCGAAACGAGACGATGGAGTGTGAAAGAGAGCGAAACGAGACGAAGGAGGGTGAAAGAGGGCGAAACGAGACGAAGGCGGGTGGAACAGAACGAAACAAGACGAAGGAGGATGAAAGAGAGAGAAACGAGACGAAGGAGGGTGAAAGAGAGCAAAACGAGACGAAGGAGTGTGAAAGAGAGCGAAACGAGACGATGGAGTGTGAAAGAGAGCGAAACGAGAGGAAGGAGGGTGAAAGAGAGCGAACCGAGACGAAGGAGGGTGAAAGAGAGCGAAACGAGTGGAAGGAGGGTGAAAGAGAGCGAAACGAGACGAAGTAGGGTGAAAGGGAGCAAAACGAGATGAAGGAGGTTGAAAGAGAGCGAAACGAGATGAACGAGGGTGAAGGAGAGCGAAAAGAGACTAAGGAGGGTGAGCGAGGGCGAAACGAGACGAAGGCAGGTGGAACAGAGCGAAACGAGACGAAGGAAGGTGATAGAGAGCAAAACGAGACGAAGGAGTGTGAAACAGAGTGAAATGAGACGAAGGAGGATGAAAGAGAGCTGAACGAGACGAGGGAGGGGCAAAGAGAGCGAAACGAGATGAAGGAGGGTGAAAGAGAGCGGAACGAGATTAATGAGGGTGAAAGAGAGCAAAACGACACGAAGGAGTGTGAAAGAGAGCGAAACGAGACGATGGAGGGTGAAAGAGAGGGAAACGAGAGGAAGGATGTTGAAAGAGAGCGAACCGAGACGAAGGAGTGTGAAAGGGAGCAAAACGAGATGAAGGAGGGCGAAAGAGAGCAAAACGGGATGAAGGAGGGTGAAAGAGAGCGAAAAGAGACAAAGGAGGGTGAAAGAGGACGAAACGAGACGAAAGCAGGTGGAACAGAGCGAAACAAGACGAAGGAGGGTGAAAGAGAGCGAAACGAGACGAAGGAGGGTGAAAGAGAGCAAAACGAGACGAAGGAGTGTGAAACAGAGCGAAACGAGACGAAGGATGATGAAAGAGAACTAAACGAGACGAAGGAGGGTCAAAGAGAGCGAAACGAGATGAAGGAGGGCCAAAGAGGGGGAAACGAGATGAAGGAGTTTGAAAGAGAGCGAAACGACACGAAGGAGGATGAAAGAGAGCGAAACAAGACGGTGGAGGGTGAAAGAGAGCGAAACGAGAGGAAGGAGGGTGGAAGAGAGCCAAACGAGATGAAGGAGGGTGAAAGAGAGCGAAACGAGACGAAGGTGGGTGAAAGAGAGCGAAACGAGACGAAGGAGGGTGAAAGAGAGCGAAATGAGACAAAGAAAGGTGAAAGAGAGCGAAACGAGACGAACGAGTGTGAAAGAGACCGAAACGAGACGAAGGAGGGTGAAAGAGAGCCAAACGAGACGAAGGAGGGTGAAAGAGAGCGAATGGAGTCTAAGGAGGGTGAAAGAGAGTGGAACGAGATGAAGGAGGGTGAAAGAGACCGAAACGAGACGAAGGAGGGTGAAAGAGAATGAATCGAGACAAAGGAGGGTGAAAGAGAGCGAAACGAGACGATGGAGGGTGAAAGAGAGGGAAACGAGAGGAAGGATGGTGAAAGAGAGCGAACCGAGACGAAGGAGGGTGAAAGGGAGCGAAACGAGAAGAAGGAGGGTGAAAGAGAGCAAAACGAGACGAAGGAGTGTGAAACAGAGCGAAACGAGACGAAGGATGATGAAGGAGAGCTAAACGAGACGAAGGAGGGTCAAAGAGAGCGAAACGAGATGAAGGAGGGCCAAAGAGGGCGAAACGAGATGAAGGAGTTTGAAAGAGAGCGAAACGACACGAAGGAGGGTGAAAGAGAGCGAAACAAGATGGTGGAGGGTGAAAGAGAGCGAAACGAGAGGAAGGAGGGTGAAAGAGAGCCAAACAAGACGAAGGAGGGTGAAAGAGAGCGAAACGAGACGAAGGAGGGTGAAAGAGAGCGAAACGAGATGATGGAGGGTGAAAGAGAGCGAAGCGAGACAAAGAAAGGTGAAAGAGAGCGAAACTAGACGAAGGAGTGTGAAAGAGAGCGAAACGAGACGAAGGAGGGTGAAAGAGAGCGAAACGCGACTAAGGAGGGTGAAAGAGAGCGAAAGGAGTCTAAGGAGGGTGAAAGAGAGTGGAACGAGACGAATGAGGGTGAAAGAGTCCGAAACGAGACGAAGGAGGGTGAAAGAGAACGAATCGAGACGAAGGAGAGTGAAAGAGAGCGAAACGAGACGAAGGAGGGTGAAAGAGAGCGAAACGAGTGGAAGGAGTGTGAAAGAGGGCGAAACGAGACGAAGGCGGGTGGAACAGAGCGAAACAAGACGAAGGAGGATGAGAGAGCGCGAAACGAGAGGAAGGGGGGTGAAAGAGAGCAAAACGAGATGAAGGAGTGTGAAAGAGAGCGAAACGAGACGATGGAGGGTGAAAGAGAGCGAAACGAGAGGAACGAGGGTGAAAGAGAGCGAAACGAGACGAAGGAGGGTGAAAGAGAGCGAAACGAGAGGAAGGAGGGTGAAAGAGAGCAAAACGAGATGAAGGAGGGTGAAAGAGAGCGAAAAGAGACAAAGGAGGGCGAAAGACGACGAAACGAGACGAAGGCGGGTGGAACAGAGCGAAACAAGACGAAGGAGGGTGAAAGAGAGCGAAACGAGACGAAGGAGGGTGAAAGAGAGCAAAACGAGATGAAGGAGTGTGAAACAGAGCGAAACGAGACGAAGGAGGATGAAAGAGAGCTAAACGAGATGAGGGAGGGGCAAAGAGAGCGAAACGAGATGAAGGAGGGTGAAAGAGGGTGAAACGAGATGAAGGAGGGTGAAAGAGTGCGAAACGAGACGAAGGAGGGTGAAAGAGAGCGAAACGAGACGAAGGAGGGTGAAAGAGGGCGAAACGAGACGAAGGAGGGTGAAAGGGAGCAAACCGAGATGAAGGAGGGTGAAAGAGAGCGAAACGAGATGAAGGAGGGTGAAAGAGAGCGAAAAGAGACAAAGGAGGGTGAAAGAGGACGAAACGAGACGAATGCAGGTGGAACAGAGCAAAACAAGACGAAGGAGGGTGAAAGAGAGCGAAACGAGACGAAGGAGGGTGAAAGAGAGCAAAACGAGACGAAGGAGAGTGAAACAGAGCGAAACGAGACTAAGGAGGATGAAAGAGAGCCAAACGAGATGAAGGAGGGTGATAGAGAGCTAAACGAGACGAAGGAGGGTCAAAGAGAGCGAAACGAGATGAAGGAGGGCCAAAGAGGGGGAAACGAGATGAAGGAGTTTGAAAGAGAGCGAAACGACACGAAGGAGGGTGAAAGAGAGCGAAACAAGACGGTGGAGGGTGAAAGAGAGCGAAACGAGAGGAAGGAGGGTGGAAGAGAGCCAAACGAGATGAAGGAGGGTGAAAGAGAGCGAAACGAGACGAAGGAGGGTGAAAGAGAGCGAAACGAGACGAAGGAGGGTGAAAGAGAGCGAAATGAGACAAAGAAAGGTGAAAGAGAGCGAAAAGAGACGAAAGAGTGTGAAAGAGAGCGAAACGAGACGAAGGAGGGTGAAAGAGAGCCAAACGAGACGAAGGAGGGTGAAAGAGAGCGAAAGGAGTCTAAGGAGGGTGAAAGAGAGTGGAACGAGACGAAGGAGGGTGAAAGAGACCGAAACGAGACGAAGGAGGGTGAAAGAGAATGAATCGAGACAAAGGAGGGTGAAAGAGAGCGAAACGAGACGAAGGAGGGTGAAAGAGAGCGAAACGAGATGAAGGAGGGTCAAAGAGAGCGAAACGAGATGAAGGAGGGTGAAAGAGAGCGAAACGAGACGAAGGAGGGTGAAAGAGAGCAAAACGAGACAAAGGAGTGTGAAAGAGAGCGAAACGAGACAATGGAGGGTGAAAGAGAGCGAAATGAGAGGAAGGAGGGTGAAAGAGAGCGAAACGAGACGAAGCAGGGTGAAACAGAGCGAAAAGAGACAAAGGAGGGTGAAAGAGGGCGAAACGAGACAAAGGCAGGTGGAACAGAGCGAAACAAGATGAAGGAGGGTGAAAGAGAGCGAAACGAGACGAATGAGGGTGAAAGAGAGCAAAACGAGACGAAGGAGTGTGAAAGAGAGCGAAACGAGACGATGGAGGGTGATAGAGAGGGAAACGAGAGGAAGGATGGTGAAAGAGAGCGAACCGAGACGAAGGAGGGTGAAAGAGAGCAAAACGAGATGAAGGAGGGTGAAAGAGAGCGAAAAGAGACAAAGGAGGGTGAAAGAGGACGAAACGAGACGAAAGCGGGTGGAACAGAGCGAAACAAGACGAAGGAGGGTGAAAGAGAGCGAAACGAGACGAAGGAGGGTGAAAGAGGGCGAAACGAGACGAAGGCGGGTGGAACAGAGCGAAACAAGATGAAGGAGGATGAAAGAGAGCGAAACGAGACGAAGGAGTGTGAAAGAGAGCAAAACGAGACGAAGGAGTGTGAAAGGGAGCGAAACGAGACGATGGAGTGTGAAAGAGAGCGAAACGAGACGAAGGAGGGTGAAAGAGGGCGAAACGAGACGAAGGCGGGTGGAACAGAGCGAAACAAGACGAAGGTGGGTGAAAGAGAGCGAAACGAGATGAAGGAGGGTGAAAGAGAGCGAAAAGAGACAAAGGAGGGTGAAAGAGGACGAAACGAGACGAAAGCAGGTGGAACAGAGCGAAACAAGACGAAGAAGGGTGAAAGAGAGCGAAACGAGACGAAGGAGGGTGAAAGAGAGCAAAACGAGACGAAGGAGTGTGAAACAGAGCGAAACGAGACGAAGGATGATGAAAGTGAGCTAAACGAGACGAAGGAGGGTCAAAGAGAGCGAAACGAGATGAAGGAGGGACAAAGAGGGCGAAACGAGATAAAGGAGTTTGAAAGAGAGCGAAACGACACAAAGGAGGGTGAAAGAGAGCGAAACAAGACGGTGGAGGGTGAAAGAGAGCGAAACGAGAGGAAGGAGGGTGAAAGAGAGCCAAACGAGACGAAGTAGGGTGAAACAGAGCGAAACGAGACGAAGGAGGGTGAAAGAGAGCGAAACGAGACAAAGGAGGGTGAAAGAGAGCGAAACGAGACAGAGAAAGGTGAAAGAGAGCGAAACGAGACGAAGGAGTGTGAAAGAGAGTGAAACGAGACGAAGGAGGGTGCAAGAGAGCGAAACGAGACGAAGGAGGGTGAAAGAGAGCGAAAGGAGTCTAAGGAGGGTGAAAGAGAGTGGAACGAGACGAAGGAGGGTGAAAGAGAGTGTAACGAGACAAAGGAGGGTGAAAGGGAGTGAAACGAGATGAAGGAGGGTGAATGAGAGCGAAACGAGACGAAGGAGGGTGAAAGGGAGCGAAACGAGATGAAGGAGGGTGAAAGAGAGCGAAACGAGACGAAGGAGGGTGAAAGAGAGCGAAACGAGACGAAGGAGGGTGAAAGAGGGCGAAACGAGACGAAGGCGGGTGGAACAGAGCGAAACAAGACGAAGGATGATGAAAGAGAGCGAAACGAGACGAAGGAGGATGAAAGAGAGCGAAACGAGACGAAGGAGGGTGAAAGAGAGCGAAACGAGACGAAGGAGGGTGAAAGAGGGTGAAACGAGATGAAGGCGGGTGGAACAGAGCGAAACAAGACGAAGGAGGATGAAAGAGAGCGAAACGAGACGAAGGAGGGTGAAAGAGAGCAAAACGAGACGAAGGAGTGTGAAAGAGAGCGAAACAAGACGAAGGAGTGTGAAACAGAGGGAAACGAGACGAAGGATGATGAAAGAGAGCTAAACGAGACGAAGGAGGGTCAAAGAGAGCGAAACGAGATGAAGGAGGGCCAAAGAGGGCGAAACGAGATGAAGGAGTTTGAAAAAGAGCGAAACGACACGAAGGAGGGTGAAAGAGAGCGAAACAAGATGGTGGAGGGTGAAAGAGAGCGAAACTAGAGGAAGGAGGGTGAAAGACAGCCAATCGAGAAGAAGGAGGGTGAAAGAGAGCGAAACGAGACGAAGGAGGGTGAAATAGACCGAAACGAGACGAAGGAGGGTGAAAGAGAACGAATCGAGACGAAGGAGGGTGAAAGAGAGCGAAACGAGATTAAAGAGGGTGAAAGAGAGAGAAACGAGACGAAGGAAGGTGAAAGAGAGTGTAACGAGACGAAGGAGGGTGAAAGGGAGTGAAACGAGATGAAGGAGGGTGAAAGAGAGCGAAACGAGACGAAGGAGGGTGAAAGGGAGCGAAACGAGATGAAGGAGGGTGAAAGAGAGCGAAACGAGATGAAGGAGGGTGAAAGAGAGCGAAACGAGACGAAGGAGGGTGAAAGAGGGCGAAACGAGACGAAGGCGGGTGGAACAGAGCGATACAAGTCGAAGGAGGATGAAAGATAGCGAAACGAGATGAAGGAGGGTGAAAGAGAGCAAAACGAGACGAAGGAATGTGAAAGAGAGCGAAACGAGACGATGGAGTGTGAAAGAGAGCGAAACGAGACGAAGGAGGGTGAAAGAGGGCGAAACGAGGCGAAGGAGTGTGAAAGAGAGCGAAACGAGACGATGGAGTGTGAAAGAGAGCGAAACGAGAGGAAGGAGGGTGAAAGAGAGCGAACCGAGACGAAGGAGGGTGAAAGAGAGCGAAACGAGAGGAAGGAGGGTGAAAGAGAGCGAAACGAGACGAAGTAGGGTGAAAGGGAGCAAAACGAGATGAAGGAGGCTGAAAGAGAGCGAAACGAGATGAAGGAGGGTGAAAGAGAGCGAAAAGAGACGAAGGAGGGTGAGCGAGGGCGAAACGAGACGAAGGTGGGTGGAACCGAGCGAAACAAGACGAAGGAGGATGAAAGAGAGCGAAACGAGACGAAGGAGGGCGAAAGAGAGCAAAACGAGACGAAGGAGTGTGAAAGAGAGCGAAACGAGACGATGGAGTGTGAAAGAGAGCGAAACGAGAGGAAGGAGGGTGAAAGAGAGCGAACCGAGACGAAGGAGGGTGAATGAGAGCGAAACGAGAGGAAGGAGGGTGAAAGAGAGCAAAACGAGACGAAGTAGGGTGAAAGGGAGCAAAACGAGATGAAGGAGGTAGAAAGAGAGCGAAACGAGATGAAGGAG